>NW_022902138.1:0-205 GCF_012274545.1 Fukomys damarensis | reverse complement strand
AGTGGTTTGGTGGCCTGCCTTGCAAGCGCAAGGACCCAAGTTCGATCCCCAGTACCAAAAAAAATAAATAAAAATGAAAATGGCCTGGAGATATATAGTTCAGTATAAGGCCCTGGGTTCAGTCCCAGTACCAGACACATACGCAAGTAACCTAGTGTTGCCTAATTAGTTGTTTTCCTATTATTCTATCACCTGTCCTGGGCCT
>NW_022902137.1:0-244 GCF_012274545.1 Fukomys damarensis | reverse complement strand
CAGGAGATTAAAAACTCTACTGAAAGTCTACATAACAGGCTTAGCCAAATTGACGATAGAATAACAGACATAGAAGACAGGATGGTGGTCAGTGACCATGAAAACAGAATTCTCGTAAAAATAGTAAGGGACCATGAGAAATCAATCCAACAGTTCCTAGATATTGCAAAGAAGAATAATATAAGACTAATAGGAGTCTATGAAAAAGCAGGAGAAAGTACAAAAGACATAAAAAACTGTTAAT
>NW_022902136.1:0-685 GCF_012274545.1 Fukomys damarensis | reverse complement strand
GAAACAACGCCACCACCTGTGCCCCTCTCCCCTGTTTCCAGAGTCCCTCTGTTCGTCTCTGCTGTCATCGGTGTCCTCTGGTGGGAGCCCACTAGTGACATGTGTATGCTGTACTTGTCACTCTCCCAGAGGTTTGGAGAAAGGCAGGCTGGGGAAACGTCCCTCAAAAGTTCACAGCTTCTGCACCCAGCTGTTATTTGTCTGTTTTTGTTTTTTTGTTTTGTTGTTTTTGGTACCAGGGCTCCAACTTGGGACCTTGCACTTGCCAGGCAGGTGGCAGAACCACTGAGCTAAATCTCTGACCCTAGCTGTTCTTTATTTTCAACCAGACTTTCGAAGGGCAGTGGAGGCACAGTCTGGTACTGAGGGGAATTAATGAAGGATGTTACCCTTAATTCTCCAAATGCCCAGAATTTAAAAGGGCAGTTATTCCTATTTCTATTATGGGGTGGGGGGCCTGCCAATTCACTTAATTTTATGCAGATGTTTTTTGAGGCTGAAACAAATCTGACTGCTTTTCAATATTAACATAAAATATAAAAATGGTTCTAGAACTTATTTCTAAGCAGAACTTGTCTCTAATCCTAATGTAACAAAGATGATGATCAGGAAGGGGTAAGTTGAGGACAAGTTGTCTCAGGATAAACTGGGCTCATGAGCCATATCAGGGTAATCCCCAGGCAAG
>NW_022902135.1:0-1902 GCF_012274545.1 Fukomys damarensis | reverse complement strand
TTCGGGATAACTTCCTGTTCTCCTCCATCCCTCCACCTGTGGGCCAGCCTCCTGCGGGCGGGAGGTGTGTGAAGACCGCTGGGACCAGCTGACCTAGATTAAGGTGGCCACCTAGTTGCAAATTCAGATGGGTCTGTTGTAAGAGTGTCAAGGCCTGGAGTCACAGGTAAATCAACTGACATCTCCAGAGCAGGTATATACACACACCAGATGCGATCCAGAATTGCTTCCGGGTATAATGTGACCTTGGGAAAGGGTTCTGATGTTCTTCATTCTGTCTGTGGCACAAGCCTGTTGTACTGTGGCCTTGCGATTGTTTAAAATCTACCCTCCCCCATGCGCTACCTGGCACCTTGTTGATCCAGAATTTTGGGGGAATGTCAGCTAAGCTTTCTGGACAGCAGATCTCTGCAAGATTTAAGCCTTTTTGAAACTAGACTTTGTAGGACTTTGAAACCAGACTTTGGATGGATAGGGTTATGAAGGCCAGTGGTATAATGTGGATTGATTTCCACAGAGTTCTCCTTTCACTTTCCTTGTCTCTTGCTCGCTGTTATCTTTCCTCTCACTTTCTCCCCATTTCCAGAGCTGTGCCCTGGCAGTTCTTCCATTGTCGGTCAGCAGAATGACTTTCGTACCATTTGTTTCGCTGTCATTTCTGGAACAAGGAGGGAAGCTTGGCTTGCTTTGCTCACACTGTCTGATTCCCTCGCATGAAGCCACAGGGAGTTTTCATTACCACTGTCCATATGCGCAGACACAGCATCTGTCTTCTTCCGAGAGGACATGTAGGGAGTTGCCGCCAGCAGCTCCGGGCTGAGCCCCGTCTCCTGCTGACCATTTCACTCTGTTGCTGGATGAAGGTACGGCACGCACAGCTTCCAACAAGGACTGCAGCAGAAATCCCGCTGGTGGTGGGAAGTCAGGCAGAGGTAGCTGAATCTCTGGGAAGGATATGTGTCAGTGTGGAGCTACCAACAGGCTGTGGGTGAGATTCAGAGAACAAACTGCGCTGACCGCATTTGGAAAGGAGCCAGCACCATACAGTACAGATAAATGGAGAAAGAACGAGCTCGATAAGCAGTTTCACTTTGACAAGCCTGTATAGGTTAGTGCTAGATACAGGAATGCTGCATAACAAAGCATCCTGAGTCTCAGGGACTTCAAAACCAAGCATTTATTCTGTCACTTATAGGACCCTGGGTGGACAGAGGCAACTCTGTTTCAGGGTTACTTGGATTTGGTCCCACACTTCAGCTGGATTCACATCTAGTTGACATTCTCTCCGGACCAGCAGGCCTTAGACGTATTCTTGTGCTTGGTGTCAGAAGCCAAAGCACACACACTCTATCACATTCTGTTGCCCGAACAAGTCATATGGTACAGTGAAGCCCAGTGTTACAGGGAAGTGGTGGGGAGTGAGCGAACATTGAGTGACCGACCATGTAAAGCAGTGCCCTTGGTTATATATCTGCAAATTCCACTCACCCACGCTCTGAAGATCGTAAGAGCAGGTGAAAGATGGAGTTTGAAAGAGTGAAAGATGTCGGACAAGGTGGGGAGTGTGAGCTTAGCCAGGGTGGGGGCCCACCAAGCAGCGGCTGGGCTGTGAGAAACCAGCTTGCCCTGTGTGCCCATCTGGGCGGAGGGTGGGCTGGTATCCCTTGGCCATGACTCTTGGTTGCTCAGTCCTTGGGCCACATCTTGTCTCTCAGGCTCCAATTCTGAAGGCTTGGTATTACCCGGCTGTGGTCTTCAAAGGCCTATGAGTGTGGGCTCTCTGCCTGTCAGTGAGACCAGCATGGTGATGAAATGAAGCCAGCTTCAAGGCCGATGCCACCAGTACCTGGCGCGTAGTCCTTTACCTCTGTGTTTCTTTGGGGCAAGTGATGCCCAGTTTGA
>NW_022902134.1:0-262 GCF_012274545.1 Fukomys damarensis | reverse complement strand
TTCCCTAGTTTGGGAATCAAAGTAACACTTGCTTTCAGGAATGAATTTGGAAATATTGCTTCCCTTTCAAATTTGCTAAAAAGTTTAAAGGGTAGTGGCAACAGTTCTTCTGTAAATGTCTTGTAAAATTCATCAGTTAATCCATCAGGACCTGGACTTTTCTTTGATGGTAAACTTTTAATTGAATTTTCAATTTCACTGCTTCTAATTGGGTGTTTAGAAATTTTTATCTTTTTTATTCCACTTTGGTAATTCATAAGTG
>NW_022902133.1:0-207 GCF_012274545.1 Fukomys damarensis | reverse complement strand
TATATGGAAATTTGTCAGTCAAGAAATTTCATTTGTCTCAATAAAATTTCAGAAAAAAACAAGCCTGCCGACCCCCAGCCTGAGAAGAGGCAGATGAGGAAAGGGCTGCTCTCACAGAACGGACACTGTCCAGGCTGAGCAGACGCCAGAAAGCAATGTTCCACAGCCGCCATTTCTAAAATGAGGAAACTGAGGCCCTGAGAAGGT
>NW_022902132.1:0-213 GCF_012274545.1 Fukomys damarensis | reverse complement strand
TAGTGTATCACAGTAGCAAACGCAGAGCTTCATTTAAACTCAGCCAGCCCCCAGAGAGGCAGTCTCCACAGAGGACTGCAGGGGACGTGGATTCAGGACAGGAATGTGTAATTTGTGTGAGGAGACAGACACCAAGCCCCCAACACCAACTGCCAATAGAGACCTGGTCACCCAGTCAGGGTGCACCCTGGGGACACACTATGTGTGGAGGAG
>NW_022902131.1:0-1001 GCF_012274545.1 Fukomys damarensis | reverse complement strand
AGTTTGAGACCAGCCTGAACCACACAGAGAGAGCCCTTCTCCAAAAAAAAAAAAAAATAATAATAATAATCACATTGCTCCTCAAATAAACATTACATGACAATAAATAAAATAACAACTTGTCTTATCTGGATACCTTGAAATGCTATGTGAATTTTTTTGTGTGTGTGAATTTTAGTTCTAGTTTCTGCCAAAAGTACAGTTGGATTTTGCTTGGAATTGTATTGGAGATGCAGACCAAATTGTAGTGACATCTTGACAAGATGAAGTCTTTAATTCTTAGAACATGGGACATTATTTTCTTTCTTTAGGTCTTCTTTGATTTCTTTCAGTAACATTTTATGATATTCAGAGTATAAGTTTTGTACTTTTGAACTAATAATGTATTTCTGGGTCTTGTTTTCTGATACCATTATAAATGGAAGTATTTTTTAGTTTCATCTTGCGTTCACTGCTGTGGTATAAAACACAGTAGACTTGTGTACTGAGCTTGGATTTTATAAACTGATAAGCTCATTCATGAGTTTTAATAATTTTTGTTAGCTGTCTTTTGCAGGATTTTCTATGTACAGTGCTGTTACCTGGCAGTAGAGATGGTTTTACCCCTCAATCTAGATGAGGTTTATTTAATTTTCTTTCCTAATTACCATAGTCAAAGCCTCTAGTACAGTGTTGGGTAGAAATGATGGCAGATCTTCTTGTCTTATTCTTGATCTAAAGGAGAGCATCAGTCCTTTGCCATCAAGTATGATGCTGGCTGTGAATTTTTCATAAATGCACTTTATCAGCTGAAGACATTTCTTTGAATTCCCACCTTTTAGCATGTTAATATCACGAAGGCTGTTGAATTTTGTCAGACGCTTTTCTGTTCCTGTTGAGATGATCTCACGGGTTTGTGCTTTATTCTCTTGACTTGGTGCATTACGCTAGTTGATCTGCAGAAATTAAAGCAACCTTGAATTCCAGGGATAAATCTCACTCGGTCATGGTGTATAATCCTC
>NW_022902130.1:0-227 GCF_012274545.1 Fukomys damarensis | reverse complement strand
AGGCCAAGAAAGTGTCTGAGGATTTCAGCTGCTGCTTGGTTCAAGAGGTGGACTACACCATTCATTTCGAAGGCTGCACCAGCCCAGAGACCAACATGAAGTACATGATGGACAGCATGCTGCTCTGAGAGTGCCTAATCGACTGTGACTTGACAGAGTTCGCCATCATCATGCTGGGTGAGGCACACAAGGGGATGGTCCAAGCCAACGTGCTGTTCGGGTTGCTG
>NW_022902129.1:0-298 GCF_012274545.1 Fukomys damarensis | reverse complement strand
CTAGGCCATCCTATCAAATACCTGCTCGATTTTGCACCAGAGGGACTGAAGAGAGAACTTACTGGTTGGTGCATGATTGGAGCTGCATGATTGGCCGGTCATGCTCATTTTCCCAGCTGGCTGGTCACTCCCTAATCTCCTACCTCAGCTCCTCAGGTCCCAGCTCTTCACATTTGAGTATTCCACAGTCCATGTTCAATCTTCCACTCCTATATTCCCTCTCGTTTCTTGTCACAAGCACTTTGCAGTATGCTGGGGCTCAGCCAAGAATGGGAGGAGGAAAGCCACCATAAGAAAC
>NW_022902128.1:0-359 GCF_012274545.1 Fukomys damarensis | reverse complement strand
GGAAGATACCCAGCAGAGGAATAGCTGGGTCAAATGGGACTTCTAATCCTAGTTTGAAGTATCTCCATATTGATTTCCACAGTGGTTGCAGCAGTCTATACTCCCGCCAACAATGAAGAAGTGTTCTTATCTCCCCACAACCCTGCCAGCATTTGTTATTGGTTAATTTGATAACAGCCATAATTTGTGGGGTGAGGTGGAATCTCAGCATTGTATTCCTCTGCATCTCTAGAATGACCAGTGATATTGAACATTTTTTCATATGATTATTTGCTCTTCTTTCTTTGAGAATGTCTGTTCATTTTAGATGTCCATTTTTGAATTGGGTCTTTATGTTTGGGGGGGTCTGGTTTTTTTTT
>NW_022902127.1:0-996 GCF_012274545.1 Fukomys damarensis | reverse complement strand
CTGGGACAAAGTACCCAAAGCTCAGAAATGTTTATTTCAGCTCACTTTGTAGAAGTTTCAGTCCATAGTCAGATAGCTCCAAGGCAATGTGGCCTGACAGAGGGGCATTGCAGAGGAGAAACAGCTTATGGCAGGGCAGGGAGAAGGCAGCAAGCAGCAGAGCATGCCTGCCTGCCTTCCTTTTGTCCCTGTATATTCCATCCAGGCTATAAGCCTTTTGTTTGTTGCCACCCACACCCAAGATGGGAGGTCCCTTACTCACACCTAGAACTATGCTAAATCAATTAGCACATACCTTAATCCCAGCACCACACACCCTAATCCAGCATCACACATCCATGATCCAGCTGCCTTCCCAAAGCCCCAGCCATGAGTGCATGAGGCGTGGAGGGAACATCTAGATACAAGTGATAACACACAGTTAGTATAGAATGTCTGTCCCTTGCCCAGTGGTCAAGATATTCTCTGGAGTTTTCAGAAGGTAAGCACTAATCTGACACGTAAAATAAAAAGCAGGTCAGTAAATGAGAATCAAGACTTGTCACGTGGAGGTACAAGATCCCAACAATGAATGTAACTGTATTGTATCCCTAAAATGTACCAATAAACTCAATTAAAGCTGAAAAAAAAAGCAGGTCAGTGACACATATAGCAAATGAAAAAATAATAACAATAAGAGTGTTTTTTATAGATGTCAAGGAAAGAACGTACTCTTTACTTTGAACTTCCATTGACTTTCGCAAAGAGGTGTAGGCTTACGTGAAGCCAGGAAATCTTTAGGATAGGAGTAATCCTGTTATTTCTGCGTTGATTGGATTAACAGCCAGGAAATTTCAGATGTAAACAAGGTGCTGGGCCCCTGGTGGTGGCCAAATGTGATTTAAGTCAGGGTTCCAACATTAAGAGTCTATTTATTGGTTTCACCCAAACGACTAACAGATTAACTTCCCCTTATTTCCTCTCCAGAATTATCTGATTCATTTCCTTGATTTCTTT
>NW_022902126.1:0-509 GCF_012274545.1 Fukomys damarensis | reverse complement strand
GGTACAAGGCTGCCAGGCGCCTTAGGCCAACGCTGCATTTCAGAGGGGATGCGGGCCACAGGGCCTGCTGTGGGCCTCTCTCCTCCCTCTGCACAGCTGCTCCCACCGAGGTCCGCTGCCCTTTCCTCACCTTGTGTTTCAGGTGTCTGTCCTGCCTCATCCTCCTGCATGTCCACCAGACAGGGCCCTCCTCTCTGTGCCCCGATGCACACCTGCTCCCCTCTTCCCCCTCTGCTTCTGCACTTCCACCCCACTGAGTATCTCAGCAGAGCTTCCGCTTCTGTTTTGTTTTTAATGTGGAGAGGTAGCCTCACAGTGGCGCCCAGTCTGGTCTGGAACTCCAGGCTCACGTGACCATCTTGTCTCAGCCTCCTGAGGAGCTCTGACCACTGCCGTGTGCCCCAGGCCACTGCTCTTTGCCTCCGCAGTCCTGGCTTATGCTGGGCCTGCCTCTCATACACTTCTCTGTGCTGCCCACTCAAGGACTGGAGGCCTCACCTCGCCTCTGA
>NW_022902125.1:0-799 GCF_012274545.1 Fukomys damarensis | reverse complement strand
TTTTTTGTTACCCAGAAACTTCATTTTTAATGACCAGCAAGTTCTTGGCTAAAGCAGCCCCTGAGGATGCCTTCAGATTGCTGTCGACCATAACCCTTAGGTCACTTCCTCAAAATCCACAAGTGATACTTCTGAGCCTACAACTAAGAGTTCTTGGATGTTCTTCCCATTTGACTACTAAAGTTTAAAGACAGTTTAGCTGTGTAATAACATTTATCTCCTATTTTTGCAATTCGAAATTGAGTTACAGTTTTATTGTCAATACTTTTTTCTTGATGGTATACATTTTTTAATAAACATACCTTACAGGTAATAACATTTTAGATTGGATGAATGCCATAGAAGGGTAGTAGGCTCAGCTGGAGAACAGGAAAGTGAATCTTCTAAACAGAGTCATCCAAGTAGGAACACACAAACCTTTAAAATGGCAGATGAACCCGAATTCCCGTAAAGAAACATGGCGTAAGGCTTTAAAAATTATTTGGGAACTTAAATAACAGTCTGAGGCAGCTGGCAGGAAATAACTCAGTTCATCAAATAAGCTGGAGTTGATAATCTCCATAGTTTTTGTCCTCTAAAAATGACAACATTCTCTGCTCTGTTCTTTTCATCCTTGAAAATACTTTGTGCTCTCTGATCAGGTCCCATAGTTATTTTTAATGAACTTTTGAAGTTGCTGTAATTTCTTAACTGAGCAATTGGCTATCCCTTCCAGTTGTTTGTTTGGTTTTACTGTGTTACTTTGCAGTTAGCAGTGGAGAGTCTAGCTTCCTTTCAGCACTTCTTTTTTTTCAGGTAC
>NW_022902124.1:0-202 GCF_012274545.1 Fukomys damarensis | reverse complement strand
GTGAAGGAAAATGAGAGAAGAAAAGAAAATAAAGAAAAAAGTAAAAACAATAAAAGGAGAAATTCAATTTAGGGCAGGAACAAGGATAGGCCAGGATCCCTGCACAGCAGCTGTCCTGGACCTCCATCTTCCACCTTCCGCTGGATACAGGCCAGGGCGAGCATGTGGCAAGGGCATGGCTAACCAGTCCTCACCACTTGGC
>NW_022902123.1:0-210 GCF_012274545.1 Fukomys damarensis | reverse complement strand
AATAAACATCTCTGCCATGCTTTATCCACTACAGGAAGCATGAAAATAAAACTTAGACAACTCGTCACAAATAATAACAGAAAAATGATGTTTCTAATTGCTGGATCTATCATAGTACACCTTTTAAGATAGATCAGGAAATATTCCAACCTGCTTCTAATATTTGGGCTCTGCATCCTCAACCTAATAGTAAAGTTTAGGCATTCATGG
>NW_022902122.1:0-214 GCF_012274545.1 Fukomys damarensis | reverse complement strand
GAATATGTGCTGAAAGCTTTTGAATCCTTTTAATTCATTTTTATAAGGATAGTATGTCTGATACTCTGTTATTTTTTCTAAGACCCTCAGTGATAAGTAGTTCTTAAAGATTTTCTGGAATTCTTTAGCAGTCAGTATTCTAGAGAATTTTATAGAAAAATTTGCCCTTCATTAAAGCAAACACAAGGGATGAAGATACAAAGGATTCTACAAG
>NW_022902121.1:0-2039 GCF_012274545.1 Fukomys damarensis | reverse complement strand
CCATTGCCTTTGGACATCAGCCTCCAGTTTCTTCAGCCTTCCAATGCAGGCTTACACTAACAACTCTACAGTAAACTTCTAGGCCATTTACCTTCAACTGGTGCTCCATCCTTGATCCCATTTTTTTCTGTGGCTTCCATCTTCTTTGGCTGTACAGCTACTAGATCCTTTAGCTCTCTAGAGTGCAGAAGGCCCTTGTGTGCTCTTCTCTTCTGATCCTAACAACATACCTAATAAATCCCTTTCCATAATTATACACATATATTCTATTAATTATGTTCCTCTAGAGAACCCTAACAGTAATTTAAAAGTTCACAGGTGAAAGATTGGATAAGCAAAATGTGTTTTACACATGCAGTAGAATATTATTTAGCCTAAAAAGGAAGGAAGTTCTGACACATGTTGTAGCAGTCATGAGCTTTGATGACATTACACTAAGTGAAATGAGCCAGACACAAAGACAAATGCTGCATGAATCTGCCTAAATGAGTTATCTAAAGCAGACAAACTCACAGAGATAGAAAGTAGAATGGTGATTGCCAAAGGCTGGGCCAAGGGGAAATTAGGAGTTATTGCTTTCTGGATATAGAGTTTTTGTTTGAGAAGATGAAAAAGTGTTGGAGATTGTAATGGCTTATATCTTGGTGACTCCCCAAATGCACTCATAGGTGGGGCTTTTCATAGCTGGCTGGATCTAGGGTATGTGTTACTAGGATTAAGGGAGTGTGGTATGAATTTATTTCATTGATTGGACTTAGCACAGTTCTGGGTTTGGATAAGGGAAAGGCCCACACAGTGTGGGTGGCACCACCAAAAGTCTGGTAGCCTGGATGGGAGGAAAAGGAAAGGGAGACTTACTTTTTGCTGCTTCCTGTGTGCCTTACCATGGACTGTTGCTTCTTTGCCATGTCCTTGTGCCATGCCACCCTGCCTTGGAATCAGCTGGCTATGGACAGAAACTTCTACAAACTGAGCTGAAATAAACCTTTCCTCCTTTAACTTGTGGGTGTTGGGTATTTTGCCTCAGCAAAATAACTAAGACAGAGACAGATGGTGGTGATGATCACACAGCAATGGGAACGTACACTTAAAATGGCCAATTCTTGTTAGGTATATTTTACCATGATTAAAACCTAAAGAAACTTAAGCAAGCAGGAACGATGCAAAGCAGATGGCTTGGGCTGGCTGACTCCTGACAGAGGATGACAGGGCAATATGAACTGCGCTTTCCTAGTCCACTCTCGTGTCACCCAGTAGACAGGATTGTCTCATTGATGTAACTTCAGCCAGAGGTGGAGAAGCAGCACATCCACAGCACATGGCCAAAGCATCAGTCAATGTTTCCTGTGCTGTGTTTGCATGGAGCCTTACATTTTTCCTGCATGTTACCTCAGGTTATAATTGCCCTTCCATTTATGTAATCATTCATTGTACTTTCCTGTGGTCACATTGACACCTATGAAATTGCCATTCTTGTGAGTAAAAAAGGATTGAATATTTATCTGCAATCTCATGTGGCTCAATACTCAGCAGAGAGCAAGCGATTGAAGCTTAAGGCTGGGATCTGGTCTCAAAAAGCCATTTGACTACAGGGCTCCGCACAGAGCCTGGCTTCGTGTAGAAGTTTCACAGATGTAGCCATCTTCACACACATAAGTAGCTATTTGCTAAGTGAGTGGAACTGGATTCTCCCACAAGTACCACACATTAAAAGATGTAAAGCTTTGATCCTTGTAAGGAAAAAAAAAGAAATATGGAGAAATGTCTAATATTGAACTGTAGTGTTATAATGTCTAATGATCAACTCAAGTTGATCTCCAGTACAGTATCTTTTCCTTCTCTTCAGCTCCTAGGGAAGGATGGGAGAGTGTGTTTGGGTTTGTGCCTTCTGGAATAAGCACAGAAACTTTCATTGCACTAATTCTTTGTTCTGTGGATAAAGGGACCCTTTTGTTCTTTCTAGTAATAGAGAGCAAACCCGCAACCTCATGCATGCTAGGCAAGTGCTCCACCATTAAGCAACACCTCTAGCCCCCCCC
>NW_022902120.1:0-217 GCF_012274545.1 Fukomys damarensis | reverse complement strand
CTCTTCCCTAGGTGGATATGTACAGGCTTTCCTAAGACTTTACAGAAACAATAAAACCATAATGCTTCCTTGAAAATTTGAGCTTAATTTGAAGTCAAAAAAGCTCTATTGTTTCTGAGAAAACATCAAACCCATGAACAAAGAGGAAAAAAAGCAGCACATTACTGTTTTGTTAGAAAGGTAAATAAAAGCTCCAGTGCTTCTTAAGTAAATCATA
>NW_022902119.1:0-286 GCF_012274545.1 Fukomys damarensis | reverse complement strand
CGCCCTCCACAAGCAGTTCCTGGACCCCAATAACACCATCTCCATCTTCACCCAGTGTAAGGGTGGTGGTAGCTACTCTTGTTAGTAATTTCTAAATTGGCTAATTCTTATAAATAATTCCAACATTAAATTGCTTCCGTTTAAAACATCTAGAGTTTGCATTTTCCCTCTTGGGCCTTGATTAACATTAGATATGTACATCTGAGCAAGTTTCTTTCTGCATATCCCCATTTCTTTACTTAGGAACTATTGCTAATATCTCAAAAATGTTTACTGAAGATACAGT
>NW_022902118.1:0-314 GCF_012274545.1 Fukomys damarensis | reverse complement strand
TTTAGTAACTTTATATAAATTAAAATAAAAATTCATTTTGAAATATAAAGGTTGCCTTGTATTTTCATTAATGACATTTGTTTCATTAGTGGCTAAAATATAAAATGTCCATATCTTTTTATGGAGTAGCAAAATCTATAATCTATTAATCTAAAGTTGAAAATGATATAACATTGAATACAATATATAACATCACTGCAGATAGAATTTCTTATACAAAAACACACAGTACTTTCTTACAGCTTACTTTCCAAAGATATCTTTTATAGTGGATCTTTTCTCTGAAAGGCCATTATCTCACTGTGTGTGTGTTT
>NW_022902117.1:0-548 GCF_012274545.1 Fukomys damarensis | reverse complement strand
GTTAAAATGAACTGGGGCTTCTTGGAAAAATATCAATTCACAGCCTGAGGCAAGAAATCAAAAAGATAAATCTATACATTTGGTTAACTAGGAAGTAAAAAGATATACCAAGAATGACAGAGATTTATCAAAGGCATTTAAGAACAAGATTAAAGAGCTCTCACTGGCCAAATAAGGGACAATGACTACTGGTACTGACGTTTATGGATTGTAATTCATGGAATAAGATAAAAATGCATGCCTCTGTAGTGACATTAATCTGATATAAATAAAGGAATAAATGCATAAAAAAGGGAACTTCTTAGAGAACTGTTAGAAAAAATAGTTCTGGAATTGTTAAATTGTTTAGGGAGGAAGGGGCATCTCACCTGCAGCTAATTCTCAAGTGAGTCAAAGAATATTCAGAGAGATAAACAGTAAAGCAAGAGTAGGTCAGAATGTTACCAGCAGATTGCTTGGGTAAAAGTAATGTGTGGGAGATCCTTATGTATCTAAGGGTGAAATTAGACCAAAATACGAAACAAGTAAACAGAAGAAGAAAAAAAAAA
>NW_022902116.1:0-378 GCF_012274545.1 Fukomys damarensis | reverse complement strand
AGAAATGGAATCCATAAAACAGATTCAAACAGATATCCAGATTAAAAACTCTATTGAAAGTGTTCACAGTAGAATACAAGAATGCAAAGACAGAATCTGAGGTATAGAGAATAGGATTGCAGTCACTGACCATGAAAAGAGAGGTCTCTTAAGATAAGTAAGGGATCATGAGAAAGCCATCCAACCACCCCTAGATGATGCAAAGAAGAATAACATAAGACTGATAGGAATACATGAAGTAGCAGGAGAAAATACAAATGACTTTAAAAAAAACTATTCACAGAATTAATGACAGAAAACTTCCCAAACAGAAGAGAAGAATCTGACATACAGATAAATGAGGCATATAGGACTCCAACTAGCCAAGATCAAAAAAAA
>NW_022902115.1:0-418 GCF_012274545.1 Fukomys damarensis | reverse complement strand
TTTTTTTTTGCGACCATGTACCTTTGGGCATTCCTTTTGACACCAATGGGTTTAAAGCAGTGTGTCCCATTCTCTCATGGACGTTAGAGTCATGCTATGTCTTGTCTCCTACAGACCCTTCTTTCCATGATGTTCATGCATTTTATTATACTTTGTAAAGATCCAAATCTTGGCTGTGTGTAATATAAGAGGCAGGTAACCTTCTCTTTCTCATAACCTTACATGAAATTTGGGTGATTATACTAGAGAAGAATAGCTTAATAGACTAGACATTCCATGTTACGAAGTAGGTATTTTAGAGCCCTGAGCTTTTACAAAAACCTGATGTTTCCTACTTAAGTTGGTATTGAAAGATCCTGCAGGTACCATTGTATCTGAGACTGAAGCCTTGTTTCCCTGCTTCTGGGGCACAGAAAAA
>NW_022902114.1:0-201 GCF_012274545.1 Fukomys damarensis | reverse complement strand
CTGTCTAGTTTGAAAATAATCACATTTTCAACTAAATACACCTGATGGCCCATATCTAGATGTATCCCCAAAACCTCACACATCCACAAATGGGGCTACAAGAGTGACTGGATCGTAGATGTGTGGTACAAGATCATCAATGTGTGATACTGGATTAGTCCACTTCTTAGTTTAGCACAGTTCTTGGTGGACTTACTGAAG
>NW_022902113.1:0-236 GCF_012274545.1 Fukomys damarensis | reverse complement strand
AATGAAAAATATTTGTTCAAATTCTTATAAAGCTACATGTGATATTTTGTTTCATAAACCTTGATCTCTCTCTGTCTCTGTCTCTATGTATCTATCTATGTATCTATCTATGTATCTATCTATCTATCATCTATCTATCCAACTATCTATCTATGTATATATAAGCAGAGAGGATAAAGGAAATTTCCTGGTCAATATTTGTAAAATTGGATTGCTCTCACTGAAAATCTCCAGGC
>NW_022902112.1:0-1078 GCF_012274545.1 Fukomys damarensis | reverse complement strand
CATCTCAACCAGCAACCCTGGATCTGGGGCGCTGGTGAAGGGGCACAGGCAGCCTGGAGAAATCCCCAGTGCTGGCTGCACAGAGGCACAGGATGGCTCCCTCACCCCAGCCTGGCACCGCACCTCACAGGTTCCCCTCTCGTGCCCTGGGGTCATTCCCGCTCTGGGACAGTTCCTTCTTCCAAGGGCACCCTAAGTAGAATTCCTCTCCCCCCACTGTACAGGAACGAGACCAATGGCCTGGGGACACTGGCAGCACCTGGAGGTGTCATTACTACATGCAGTGGCAGAGGCAAGGACACGGCCCCACGGCAGAATGGGCTGGCCGTGCACGTCCACAGCCAGGCCAGAAACCTCGCTCAGATGCTCTCGCTTCTCTTGGGAAGCCCGATGCCCAGCCGAGGGTGCACCATGTGGCTTCCGCTGGCTTCCAGCCACTGCCTGGTGGATCACATGGTCACGCTCCTAAGAATCACCCAGGGACCGCGTTAAACATGGACCAAGAAGGCCTCCCTTTGGAGGTCCTCATGCAAGAGCTCTGAGGGCTCAGAGATCTGCATGGAAGAGAACAGGCCCTAGGAATATGGCTATAAGGGCGGGGCCCAGCCAGTTCGTTCCTCTGTGGCTTTAAGGCAAGTACTTCCTGTAGTAGCAATAAATGCAACAGCCCTAATTCTACGAGGCAGCCTAGGCTGAACTGGTACCGGAAACCACAGCTACGTTTCAACAGCATCCAGAAGAACCAACTTGTTGACAACACAATTTGGGACTTTGTGGGTACAAGCCCTAGGCTGGCAGCAATGCTCAGATAAAGAAAGAAAGAGAGAATATTTACAAGCTGTTGTCATGACATCAGAGTGTAATCTAGCTGGGCTCAGTGGAACCTGCCTGTCATCTCAGCCACTCAGAGGCCGAGGCAGGAGGGTCAGGAGTCAAGGCCTGCTGCAGGAACCACCTAGCAAGACCATGCGCTCAAGATGAAATAAAATAAAAAGGGTTCTAAATACAGCTCAGCACTCCCTGGGTTTGGTCTGCAGCACACACAGGCATGCGCGCGCGTGCACACACACACACACAC
>NW_022902111.1:0-241 GCF_012274545.1 Fukomys damarensis | reverse complement strand
AGGGGAGGATTTCAAGTGCCGCCCCACGGCAACCGATGAATCAGGGTGTGGGCTAGCGTTAGGTTTAGGATAAGTGAGCATGAACTGGAAGGGATTCACCTTCCAGGTAGTTTGCCTGGGCGAGATAAGGTGAGGGCAGTGCTTTTCTTGAAGTTGGGGTAGAATGTGTGTTTCCCGGGACCTGCCCTTGGAGGCCTGGATATAGTGGGCAGCGACTGGCCAGCGAGGAGGGATAGCGCTC
>NW_022902110.1:0-249 GCF_012274545.1 Fukomys damarensis | reverse complement strand
TCCCACCCGCCATGCCGTGGGCAGCTCTCCTCTGCCGCGTCCCTCTGCCACACTGCCCTGCCCTGGAGCCAGGACTGATAAACCTCTCCTCCCACAGGCTGTGGGTGTCAGTTTCTGTGCCTGTGTGACCAGAAAGTGACTAAAGTGAGGTGATGGACTAAGTAACGGGGCGCTTGAGTGGGGACGCCCAGCTGGACTGAGCCAGCGTGGCTCTGGGCACGGAAGACCCACCTGGGGATTGCTGCCCGA
>NW_022902109.1:0-203 GCF_012274545.1 Fukomys damarensis | reverse complement strand
CAGTATTGATTATTGTATTTAGAACTTTTAGGTCATGACTTTGGTATGGTCTGATATTGTCTGCTTCAGAAATTTTGCATTTTTTGTTGAATTGTTAGTTTTTGACATTGAAGATTATTTCTGTGTTTTGAAAACTAATGTATTTTGCAATATAAATTTTGCAAGGAACAACCCATATTTGGCTTGTTTTACTGATGTAAAAA
>NW_022902108.1:0-919 GCF_012274545.1 Fukomys damarensis | reverse complement strand
TATTCCCATTTCTTCAAAAGGCAACCTGAACCTGTGTAAAGGCTGAGACGGGATCTCTGAGAGTTCAAGGCCAGCCTGGGCTTCATGGTGAGTCCAAGGCCAGCTGAACGATGTAGTGAGACCCTGTCTCAAAAAAACAATCCAAAACAAAACCAAGCGAAAAAAAAAAATGCAACCTGACTTTAAAATGTTTCAGAGAAGGTCACAAAGAATTTGTGTTTACCCTTTCTTACTTTTTAAAAATATGTACCTCTATTTATTCTTTTTTGAGTATTATCTGACCACCATCTGTAGCTTTTCATCTTTGAATTCCTCTTTTGTTATTAAAAAGTTAATGATTTTTTTTCTTCTATATTTTCCACTGAAATCCTGAGGACAGATAAATGGGAGAGAGGTGGGGAGTGGCAAATTAGGAGGAATTAATTCTAGCTCATGTGTAAGTACATTCAAAGTTTGATATGAGAATTTAAATTCTCATAACGGTTTCATAAAATGAATAAGTATGCGTTTATCATCACTAGTCATTTTGTTCAACCTTTGCACACTATTTTACAGGCCATTCCACAGAGGAGGAAATCAAATCATCTTTTCTAGAAACATTAAAAGATGCCAGCGGCAAGTCTGATGAAGTGTCATATGGTGAATTTGAAGATTACTATGAAGGTCTAAGCTTAGGGATAGTAGATGATGAAGATTTTGTTAACATTTTACGTACTCCATGGGGAATTTAGTTTTTAATAATGCATTCACTATCCGCTTTAGGCAGTTTATAGAAGAGATGAATTTTACAAAATATATGATCAAAGCCTAGCATATATTTTTTCAGTACTCTATTGTGTATTTTTCCTCAGAAAAGTTGAGTCTGGAAATAAAAACATTCAGAAAGATAAATATAGATTGTGTGTGTGTGTGTGTGTGT
>NW_022902107.1:0-275 GCF_012274545.1 Fukomys damarensis | reverse complement strand
ATATGTTCCATAAAGATTCATCAAATGAGTAAATAATTGAAGAGATGAATGAATGAGTGAATGCAGTCAGAATAGCAATAAAAATTAGGTACATCAAGCAGTGGATACTAAGAATTTAGGCTTGGTGTTTGAAGACCATGCACTATACTTATAGGTTTTCAAACAAAACAAAACAAAAAAAAAAAACAAAAAAAAACAAGAGCAAGGTAGAGTAATAATTCAAGAGAATTGAGATATGAGTCAGAAAGTACAGTCAGTGAGTCAGAAGTAGTGGG
>NW_022902106.1:0-253 GCF_012274545.1 Fukomys damarensis | reverse complement strand
TATGATCACATTCATCTTTGGGAATCTGGACCTGTACAGGATATATCTTGGTTCTTGGTTTTTGTTTGTTTGTTTGTTTTTTAACATTCTGCTTCCCTCCCTTTTCCCCCTCCCCATTTACAAGAACTTTACGCTTTTACCTTCTTTTCTCATATTTTTTCTTCGCCTTTTTTCCTTTCCCCCTTCCCTACTTCCCTTTCCCCTTTGAACCGTTTCTCACTATTTCACATCTATTTTAGGTGTCATGGAGGCA
>NW_022902105.1:0-1698 GCF_012274545.1 Fukomys damarensis | reverse complement strand
GAGCCTTTCCTCGTCTCCCCGCCACCCCCGCTTTGGCTCAGCGCAGGCGGCCAGCGCTCCTGGAGCAGCCCATGGTCCTGTGCCCCTCGGTCCCCAGTGCAGCTGCTGGTCACAGGGTGGGGTGGCCCCCGGGCCAGGGGATGCTGAGCCGCAGTCTTCTTTCTCCCTCCCACGTGTCCCGCCTCTGCCCCAGCCGGGAGTAATGGGGCCACCAATCCTGGGCTAAAGCCCAAGAGATTCTGGGCCGAAAGAAACCTTTTCTCTTCAAACACTGACCATCGGAAGTATTTAGTTAAAGTGACGGAAAGCTGACTACCAAGAGGCCATTTCTCACTAAACACAGCTGTACTTTAATGTTTTTGAAAATATGGCAGGCATTTTTGTGACATTAATTATGACATTAATTACATCTGTGAATCACAGAATGTAGCACATTTGTTACAGCCCTGTTTCTGAGTAAGGAAGAAGGAAAGGAGAAGGAAAAATAGGCACAGAATGAAAATCACTATTCTCTTAACTGCTTTATTGTATATTTTCCACTTTTTAAATAGAAAAATAAGCATCTTCTCATAGCCAAAGAAATAGTAGAGGCACAGATACAGTAGGAAAGGAAATAATGAATTTTCTCCTATTTGTGGAAACTGATGGTTTAGGTCTGTCCAAAACAAGCCTCACTATATAAAGAAAGAAATTCTATCTAATGCATTTGTGTGGAAGGCATTTTGATAATATCTGTTAGATCTGTGAGTTATTTTGGAATCTTTTCCGCTTCCAGGAATACCGGCCTCATGGTGGCCAAGCAGCTGCTTGGGAGGGCGTGAGGCAGAGGCCCGGGCTGCCCTCCTGAGGAGGCCCTGCTGCCAGGCCACGGAGCCGTGCCCACTGGAAGGCAGGTGCGTGGGTTGTAGGAAAAAGGGCGGGCCGCTGATTAGTTGCAAATAAGCCACAAGAGGACATGTTGTTCTTCATTTCATCGCCTTTCTACAAATAAAGGTTGCTAAGTTGGCACCCTAGGGCCCCCCATTCTGAAGAATACTGTGTCAAGAATATGCCTAAGGCTGGAACAGTGGCAGGAGGTACTGGGGAAAGCCGAAACCCAACATACACATTTTTCACATGTGGGAGGTACGTGGACGTTCTATACTTTTCCTTAAAATCCTTCCTTGGGGATTATGTATTGATAAAAGTACACTGTTACAAAGAAATTCGCAGACTCACCTGTCCATAAGTTCTGCCTTCTGCCTTGCTGTCAGTCTGGACTCTGCTGGGACGGGAGACCTTTCCAGCCCTGAGTGTTCAGAGTCAAGGAAGGCTTTCTTCTCTGAGGCCCCAGGGTTTGGGCCAGAAGGGCGGGGCTGTGTTTTTATTTTTATTTTGAAGCACATTCCTTTCCTGCTGAATGTAATTATTCGCCACACCCCAACCCAGCTAAGTAAATATAACCTGATGGCTGGCTCAAACCTTTGGGAAAAGCTGTCCTTTGTAAAGCAAGGTGAAGGGCTCTTGATGGGTACCTGCAGGAGTCCCAGGAGAGGGGCGATCACTGGCCTGCCAGCTGGCCAGGTCTCCCCACCAGAGCGCTGCACCCTGGACAGTCCCCCAGCTGTCTGCTAGCTCTGTATCTTATTCACATTTTGACTCCCCAAACCGCAATCCTGACAGTTTTACATTCCAATCAACTAACTCTAAATTATCTTC
>NW_022902104.1:0-242 GCF_012274545.1 Fukomys damarensis | reverse complement strand
TTTTTTCAAATATTTATTTGATGCTTTTACTTTTTTGTCTGAGAAATGTCTGTTCATTGAAGATGCTCATTTTTGGATACATATTGAAGATGTATTCCTAAGTGAAATAAATAAGTCACACATGTGTAAATACTGAATAGTATTTACTATTAGTGAATAAACTGCAATAATATGTAAGATCCTAACAAGATTACTGACATTGTGAAGTGGGAAGAAAGGGGCTAAAGGTGTAGTGAAGGTGG
>NW_022902103.1:0-258 GCF_012274545.1 Fukomys damarensis | reverse complement strand
CAGGAGGGCAGTAGATCTTTTCCTCTAAAATCTGCTTCTTCACCTGAAAGAGGCAATGAGGGACGCATGAAACTGTGCGTGGACGCAAGCCACACAGGCTGGTCACAGCAGATGGCTGCAGGGTGCTCTAAATGAGAGCTGCCAAAGCAACCTGTTAATGATTTTCTGACAAAGGGGACAATTTTTTTTTTTTTTAACTGCTGCAGACCGGCTAAGAGTTCAGTCACTGGGAAGATTCTGAAGAGATGATGATGTATA
>NW_022902102.1:0-230 GCF_012274545.1 Fukomys damarensis | reverse complement strand
GCACTAAACTAAAATTGAAATGGATTAAAGATCTAAATATTAAAATAGAAACACTAAACTGGCTTGAAGAGAGATTAGGTAGAACTCTTGAAGACATTGTTGTAAAAAAAGATTTTATGAACAAAACCTCAGTTGCCCATGAACTAGCACAATCAACAAGTGAGATCTCTTCTTTTTTTTTCTTTTTATTGAGTTTATTGGTACAATCTAGGTATACAATACAATTACAT
>NW_022902101.1:0-206 GCF_012274545.1 Fukomys damarensis | reverse complement strand
TCACTGAACAATCAACACCACGAATGCCTATTAACACCCACACATGAAAGATATATACTACAGCATTCCTGGTAGAAGAATTTATGGCTCTACCAAGTTGATCCTAGCAGAAAACAACAAAAGGAGACAGAATATGGCCTATGCCTACTTCTTTCTAAATCTGTGTGCTCACACCCAAAAGCTAGCTGTACAGAGATCTGGGATAT
>NW_022902100.1:0-212 GCF_012274545.1 Fukomys damarensis | reverse complement strand
TCCTCTGGATTTCTTTTGGATCTGTTGTGACTTTGCCTTTTTCATTCCTGATTGCATGGATCTTAGCCTTTTCTTTCCTTTTTTTGATATGATTAGCTAAGGGTTTGTCGATTTTATTTATTCTTTTAAAAAACCAGCTCTTTGTTTCTTTTATTTTTTGTATTGTTTTCTTAGTTTCCATTGCATTGATTTCTGCTCAGATCTTTATAATT
>NW_022902099.1:0-267 GCF_012274545.1 Fukomys damarensis | reverse complement strand
CACAAAAAAAAAAAAAAAAAAAAAAAAAAAAAGTAACCCACTGGAATAATTGAAATAGGATATACTGTTTCCAGTATTATTCTCAATTGTCTGAAAGGTGGAAAATTCGTCAGTGACCGAGACTGAAAATAAAAAAATTAAAAATGTACCTGGCAAAAAAGAAGACAAAATAAGAAAAAAAATGTCCTATTACACTGATAAAAGTACAATTCTGAGGGGCCAGGTATTTAGCTCAGTAGTTCCACCACCTGCCTCACAAGTGCAAGG
>NW_022902098.1:0-252 GCF_012274545.1 Fukomys damarensis | reverse complement strand
GTGTGTAATAACTGCATCAGAATCCCTTGAGGAACTTGGCTGAGACACTGCTGTCTGGGCCTCCTCATCCCGCCACAGCAGAACCTACCCAGCGGCCTCCACTCAGAACTGACCACTGCTGGACTCAGAATCCCAAGAAGCTTTCCACTGTGGAAGTTCTGGACTTACGATTATTAATGGATGTATCCATCTCTGGGCAGGTTCCCATGCTACTTGCCCACCACATTATTTTCATAGGTTCTTTTCAATCCA
>NW_022902097.1:0-210 GCF_012274545.1 Fukomys damarensis | reverse complement strand
AAAATTGGAATAGATGGTCTATATCTCAACTTAATAAAGTCTGTCTATGAAAAACCAACAGCTGACATCATATTAAATGGCCAAAAACTGAAAATGTTCATGCTAAAATCAGGAACAGGGCAAGGATGTCCACTATCATCACTCCTGTTCAATACAGTTCTGGAAACATTAGCCACAGAAATTAGACAAGAGAAAGAAATTAAAGCAATA
>NW_022902096.1:0-405 GCF_012274545.1 Fukomys damarensis | reverse complement strand
TTTATTCCTTTTATTTCTCTCTCTTGTCTAATTGCTGTGGATAATGTTTCTAGAACTATATTGAATAGGAGTGGTGATAGTGGACATCCTTGTCTTATACCTGATTTTAGTGTGAAGGTTTTCAGTTTTTAACCATTTAATGTGATATTGCCTGTTGGTTTTTCATAGAAAGGCTTTATCAGATTGAGATAAAGACCATCTATTCCAATTTTCTGTAGGGTTTTATCATGAAGCGGTGTTGAATTTTTTCTAATGCTTTTTCTTCATCTATTGAGAAGATTGTATAGTTTTTGTCCTTGACTCTGTTAATATAGTGTATTACATTTATTGATTTAACTATGCTGAACTAGCCTTGCATCCCTGGGTTAAATCCAACTTGGTTAGGGTGTCTGATCTTCTTGATGA
>NW_022902095.1:0-383 GCF_012274545.1 Fukomys damarensis | reverse complement strand
AACCTCACATAGAATTAGTCTTCCCCTTTCGATTTTCAGACTGCTATGAAAATCAGTCTTCTAGCTATGTATCTTGGTGCTTTGCATTTGGAAAGCACTGCTCTCGTTCTGTAAGGGAGGGTGAAGCTTTCTCTCTGTAAACCACAACCCCCCCGCTACATCTCACTTAAGTCTTTGGTATTTCTAGCGATTCAAGATGCATCACACATAATCTGTACCTATAAAGTTGAGAAATGAGTATTTTAGGGAATTCATTTTCTGGGGATTTGTAATAAACACTCACACAATCTGACTGCAATATGAGAAGGTGCTATAGACGTGCTGAGTCCTGAGAACCGATGAGATTTAGAGGCCTAAGGGATGTTCTATGGGAAAGAATTGTG
>NW_022902094.1:0-200 GCF_012274545.1 Fukomys damarensis | reverse complement strand
GATGGGGCAGAGAGAAAGGAAGGACGCCAAGACAAGAGTCTGATCAAGGCGACCTTTATTGCAAGCAAGCATCAGCCTTTTACAGGCACATCAACGGGAAACACCTGACTCCTACAGCTAACGTCAGATCTTTAACGGGAAGTACCTGACTCCTACAGATCTTTGGCTATCCGAGTTTCTCTCGTGCAGGGTCAGAAACA
>NW_022902093.1:0-221 GCF_012274545.1 Fukomys damarensis | reverse complement strand
CTAAGGACTGTCTGAAATACTGTTTTCTTGCATAAAGAATAGCATCATCTCACAATTTAAATAGTGGTTAACAGGATGAGGAAAAATTGAAAGAGTATGTGTATTTGATGTCATCTGTGGTGATAGGAAAGGGGAGGGCTTAAAGAGGTGATCAGGTTGTGACGGATCCTCCCTTTTGAATGGGATTAGGAGTTGCTGAAAATCTTCACAGGACCTCAGCC
>NW_022902092.1:0-229 GCF_012274545.1 Fukomys damarensis | reverse complement strand
AAAGATCATACATAGTTTCTTTTGAAACAAATCCCGTTGTCCTCAAATTAGAAAAAAAAAAAAAGAACCCAGAACTGTTTGGAGAAAGAAAAAAAAAAAAACTTCATCATCCTTTATTTTCCAGCTATTAAAATCTAAACAAATTAATCTATGATGAAATCTCAGCGTGTCATAATTTCTGCTCCTGGTTCCTCATCAGGTCAGGCTGTGGTTAAAAGGGTACTGAGGC
>NW_022902091.1:0-1788 GCF_012274545.1 Fukomys damarensis | reverse complement strand
CACTGGGGATTGAACTCAGGTCTTGTGCTTGTGGGGCAGGCAGCAGAACAACTGAGCTAAATCTCTGGCCCATTTCTTGTTTCTTTTGTTGTTGATTTCCAATTTCATCACACTACAGTCTAATAGTATACAGAAGGTCACTTCAATTCCTTTGCACTTACTTAGACATTTTCTGTGAGTGAGTATGTGGTCTATTTTAGAGAATGACCCATGTGCAGCTGAAAAGAATATGTATTCTGACTTTGTGGAGTGGAACACTCTATAAACATCTGTTAAATTCATTTGTTCAAGAGTTTGATTAAGTTATGCTATTTCATTCTTTATTTTTAGTTTAATTGATGTATGTGTGACAATAGGGTATTGAGGTTCCACAGTACTATTGTGTTAGTGCTTATTTGATTTTTTGTGTCAGTTAGTATTTGTTTCATATGCTTGTGTGCACTAGTATTTGGTGCATATATGACTGTCACCTCTTCCTCTTGAATTTTTCCCTTTACAAAGATGTTTTGTCTTTCTTTGTCTCTTTTAATCAGTATTGGTTTGAAATCCACTTGATCTGCAAAGAGGATAGCTACACATGTTTTGTTGTTGTTGTTGTTGTTGTTTTGGGGAGGGGAGTTCCTGACTCATGGAGTATTGTTTTCTACCCTTTAACTTCCAGTTTGAATTTCTTTTTGAATTAAGTCTGTTTATTGTACACAGCATATTATTGGATTTTGTTTCTTCCAACATTCTGTCAGTCTATTTCACTTGATTGGTGAATTGAGACCATTAACATTAATAGTTTTAACTGATACATATTGACTTATCCTTGTTATGACTTTTTCTTTTTGCTGGATTCTACCCCTTTGTATTTAATTTGCTGTCATACCTGATGTATTTTTTCTGCTGGGCTACCTGGGATTGTCTCTTTCTAGAATATTATTTAGAATTTTTTTGAGTGCTGGTTTCATATTCATAAAGTTCCTCAGGTGCTTTTTGTCATGGATGTATCTTATTTCTCCATCAATTTTGAAAGATAGTTTTGCAGGTTACATCAGTCTGGGTTGGAAGTTATTTTCCTTTAGTTCTTGAAATAGGTCACCCAAGCTCTTCTGTCCTTAAAGTTTTGTGTTGAGAAGTCTGCTGTGATTCTGATAGGGTTTCCTTTGTATGTGTTTTTTTTTTTTTTTCTCTGACTGCTAGTAGAATTTTGTTCTTCTCTTCTGTTTCTGGAATCTTAGCTATTATTTGTCTATGTGCAGATTTTTTTTTTATCATGGCTAGTTGGTATCCTATATGCCTCACTTATCTGTATGTCAAATTGTTTTCCTCTACTTGGGAAGTTTTCTGAGATTACTTATGTGAACAGTTTATGTAATGTGCACTCTCTCCTGTTTCTTCATTGACTCTGATCAGTTTTATCTTTATTATTCTTTGCATCATCTAGCAACTCTTTGCATTGATTTCTCATGCCCTCTTACTGTTTTTAAGAAATGTTTCTTTTCCTGGCCATTAACTACAATCCTATCTTCTATATCTGAAATTCTATCTTTGCATTGGCTCATTCTACTATGTAAACTTTCAATGGAGTTTTTAATTTTCTGAATATCTGTTTGCATCTCTTATATTAATTCCATGTGTTTCCTATGTTGGGATTCCATTATGCTCCTCAGCTCTTCTGTTTTTTTTCATCTGTGTCCACTCTAGATTTATTAATCATGTCTCACACTATGGGCACAATCACTGAAAAAGAAAAAAAATTCTTTTTCCAGATCCTGTTTTGTTGCCACTTGAGGTAGTCCAGGT
>NW_022902090.1:0-234 GCF_012274545.1 Fukomys damarensis | reverse complement strand
AGGTGCTCTAGTAGTAAAGCTAATTAACTTTAAGAAACAACCAGCTCAAACACAGTAATCACCTGCCATTTCTACTTAACAGTAAGCTTACCACTTGCTTTGATAAGGTACTAAAAAAGTAACTGCTATATTCTATTCCTGAATGTTAGAATACAACTCACAAGGAAGGCGTTGATTGGATATGATTTTCAGTAGCACAGACACAAAGCTGGAGTAACTATTTTCCTAGGTTTG
>NW_022902089.1:0-650 GCF_012274545.1 Fukomys damarensis | reverse complement strand
ATGCCTAAAAGCACAACCTAAGGGAGGGGGAGAAGATAAGATGGATTTTTCCCAAATTTGAACCCTTTATGTTTCAAAAGACATCATCGAGAAAGTAAAAAGAGAAGACACAGAAGGCGAGAAAGTCTTTGCAAATTATGTACAGGATCTGATAAGGGCCAAATATCCAAATCATACAAAGGACTCTTACAACTCAGCAATAACAAGACAAATAACCCAGATAAAAAATGAGCAGGTATCAGGGGCTGCCTGACCACCTGACTGAGGGTACAGCAGAGGATAAAAGAATAATACAAGAGACAAAGGGTTTGCATAATCGGGGCAGGACCTGATCTTAGCTCTCGCAAGGCTAAGCCATGAGGCCTGGACTTGTCAGTATTTATTGATTAGCAGGGGACGTAGCAGGGGACCTAAAGGCAGATGTAGAGAACAGCAGGACTAAGGTGCTGATGAGAGCCAGGCTTGTGAAAAGGGAGGAACCTGCATGCCTGTGAAGGCCAGGTCATAATTAACGAGTAGCCTGTGTTATCTGTAGCTAACGTTTGCTCTGGCAGAATGGCTGCACAACAGCCTTAACATCCCCAGCCCCAGTGTCATCTTGCTATCAAAGATGTCACAGTATCATGGATCATCGCGATCTCACTTGTGAC
>NW_022902088.1:0-1693 GCF_012274545.1 Fukomys damarensis | reverse complement strand
AGTAGCACATAACCCCTGGTGGACACAAGAACAGAGTGAAAGAACTCCAGATGTTGGAATAAAACTTCACGTGAGAAAAGTGAATGCTTTTAAGAGAGTTTTCATTTCTATCAGCTGCACACAAAGCATAGAGCTTTCAGCTGTGGCTGAACCAACTGGTGGCAGATAAACACTGGAGTGTAGGAATGTTTTCCCACCAAAGAAATCACTGAACACATCATGCTAAAACACAGTCCACGTTTTATCACAGCTACTGAACAATCCGAAACCAACCTGAAAATTCTCTCCTCTCAACAATACCTCATTCAGAACTTCAGTTCTATTTCAAAACTGTATTTTGTTTATAACTTTCACTTTCCTCTGTCCGTTCCCTCCTCCAAAATTTCACTGCAGACATGTATGCAGTAAATGCCACTGAGGTGTGTGGGATACCTGGAAAGAGGTGGATTTAGAAGACTTGGGTATTTTCTGCTCTTCATATTGTGTGATCTTGGTTCCAATAATAAATCTTAATTATGAGCTAATAATGTGAAAGTACTTGGCAGGAACCTGGCACACAGTGAACACATTATAAGTGTTTACTGAATCATAACTTGGTTAAAGAAATACAAGCATTGATTGCACAAGACTTAGAGATGAGGGCAGGATGCTCCAAAAGGTTCCCTTCCTACTTGACTTGGGAGTGCTTGAAGGGTATCACAGTCTGTTCATGGCTGTAGCTCCTTTCAGAACATTAAGCTTAACAACCTTTACCCGTAGGTTCTCTGATACGGCTCGGGAGTAGCCATAGGGAACAACTCTCCAAGTAGAAATGACAGGAGCATAGTTTATGCTAATTCAGAGAGTGAGATTACAAAAGGCTTAAGGAAGCCCCACTTCATGCACACAGTAAAAGGTGATGTGAGACTCTTTGGATTAAAATTTCACTGAGAAGTGAAATTTTCAAAATCAAAGATGTGGTGAGTAGTATGGCACATTACTTCACTTAGTTGAGAAACAAACATCCAGAATGCTTTGAGCAATGTGAGTTCCACCTGACAGGTATTTAGGGGGAACATCCTTTAAGAAATGCATTACTCTGTACTTTGGGCCAAGGGGAGCAAAATGACAGAGGAGTAAGAATGAGTGTTAGCACTTGGTCAGAAATATATCAGAGAGAAGGATATGTTACCTAGGAGAAAATGAAAGGATATAAATATGTTCTTAAACATCTAATCTTGAATGAAAGTTCTTTCTCTGCCCACTAGAAGCCTTAATGTTTCTGATACTGAGACAGTTGCCAGGAGTGAGAAGTGCCTCAAGGGCCATTCACCCGAGGGGATCATCTTACCCAGGTGGGAGGCAGCAGCGCTTCACTAGGCAGAGGATGATGACGCTGCTTGGATTGAGTGAGCTTGGTGACTACTACCAACTGCTGATGTACAAGTGTTTATCTGCACTTTGTTCTAAGGTGTATATTTTTCAATTGAACTTTTTAAGAGCAGAATAGAAACTTTTATGTACATGTCCATCCTTGTAAGTAGGTCTAATTTCATATGACAGTTTCCTTTAGTGCTACAAGGATTTCACATATATTTCTGTCCTGCAAAACTTCTGCCCATTCTTGAAAGGGCAAAGCCAAAGCTCAGAGAAATGAGGTGACTTGCTTAAGCCTACACAGACAGAAAGTAACCTGGCAGAGTTTGGGACCTAC
>NW_022902087.1:0-521 GCF_012274545.1 Fukomys damarensis | reverse complement strand
GACCTCTACACAGTCCTGTTCTTGGTAAGGTCCTATATCTTTCGTAGACTTTTCTATACTTTCTGAAGCAGTACTCCTTTTCTTCTCTCCAGACTCTCAGAAATGCTCCTTCCTCCTTTCCTACTATTTGCCTGCCCACCAAGCTCACACTGCTAGCTCCCTCCATTCCTTGTATCTCTCCTCCGAATTCCCAGTCTGTTTGCTATGTGGCAGCACTGTGTTAACCCCTGCAAGCGCACTGTGCAATCCCCTGTGCCCACTGAGCCCCTGCAAGAGTCCCACCCAACTCTCCCTGTTTCCTCACACGCACAAGTTCCTATTGCCGTGGCTGCCTCCACTTCACATCCCCGGTCTTCATTTTCTTGTGACTTCTTTACATGGCTTTGCACAGTTCTATCCTGCACCACGCATGTCTCCCATTTCCTGTGTGTCCGTTAATTAGACAGAGAATGATGCCAATCAGATAGCACTGTAGAAACGTAATTTGGGCTAAGCCAAATTGCAAATCAAGTACCTCATCA
>NW_022902086.1:0-886 GCF_012274545.1 Fukomys damarensis | reverse complement strand
CCTCCTTTCTTGTTCTTTTGCCAAGATTTCACATCTTATTTGATGTTGCCACTCACTCCTTGAACCAGAAACCTAAAGATCATTTCGGATTTTCTTGTTATTTTCTTCACTGTAGCCACATTCAAATCTAATTTACTATTTCTGTGAAATCTTCTTTGTATTAAACTCTATTCCTTATATTACGGCCACTCTGACACAGTTGTCAAAGCAAACTCTTCACTTGCACGACTCTGTTTTCTTATCTTTTCCTCAATTACTGTGCCTTCCATGACTTTCCAGAAAAATTTATTCATATTTGTAGGCCTAGTTCAGTGATTACCTTTTCTTTGAAGTCTTTTCTGATTTAATCCTTCCACTCCCTCCTCACTGTGCTGATAGGTATCTGAAATTTTATCTTTTAGAAGATTTGCTCTGATGGGAATAATTAGTTGTTTATCTTTTCCTGCCAGGTTAGTGGTTTCTGGGGGAAAAGTTTAGGTTTTATAAACCATAGCTCCATTCTCCACACAGAGCAGGGCACACTGTAGCTATCAGCTATTTTTAAAGTAAACTGTAGTTATCAGTTTACTTAAAAAAAGAAATGAATGAGTTGTAAACATATCTCTCTGCATCCACTCATTGGGCAAGATTAGGATAATAATGTCCACCTTCATCTTATCCTAATGAACAATCCAGCGGACTCTTTTATATATATGTATATCTTTATTATATATGTACATCTATATTTATTGATACATTTTAGGTATACAGTACAGTTACATTCATCATTGGGATCTGGTACCTTTGCATGACATATATTGGTTTTTATTTTTCCCCATTCCCGTAACTTCCCTTCACCCGCTCTACCCTTCCCTATTTACAAAGACTTTGTTTCCATTTTTTTTTC
>NW_022902085.1:0-218 GCF_012274545.1 Fukomys damarensis | reverse complement strand
CTTTATCAGAGCTACATTTAATGATATTACTCTAGACTGTTCTCTTTCCAGATGATGATTAAGGTGCTAATAAAAAATGGTGCCAGGTACCCCAACAGCAACAGAACTTTGCTGTTTTCTGGATATTCTTCTTTTCTTTGTTTTTTGTTTGTTTGTTTGTTTTGTTTTGTTTTGTTTTTAATGGAATGTGCTAAATGTCTATAATTTTGTTCAGATGA
>NW_022902084.1:0-214 GCF_012274545.1 Fukomys damarensis | reverse complement strand
TATACTTTCAGTTTCTCACACAGAGAAAGTATTCAGTATTTACATATGTGTGAACTATTTATATTTTTTTTTTGAAAGTCATCTTTCTTTTTTTCTGACTTTTATTTTTTTATCAGTTTTTTTTCTGAATTCTTGTGATATTCCGTACTTCTAAATGTTTTGGGGTCTGATTTTTTTTATCTGTATCATTTCTCTGTACTCACTAATTAATCTT
>NW_022902083.1:0-239 GCF_012274545.1 Fukomys damarensis | reverse complement strand
ATACTAGAACCTTCCTAATTCCAAAGAATGTCACTCTGCTTTCAAATAGCAATAGGCTACATGGGAAAACAACTGTATAACATAAATGTGTCATTTTAAAAAATTGATTTTCGACACCTGGAGAAAAAAGGATATTAAATGAAATAGTATGGTGAGAAAGAGATCTAATTCATGGGTAGACTTTGCTAATTGTTCCCACAAATCCACTGTCCTTTTGAATAGGATGGAAGAAATAAAGA
>NW_022902082.1:0-313 GCF_012274545.1 Fukomys damarensis | reverse complement strand
TTATTCAAGAGTCCACCCAGTGGCTCCACTGCTGTATACCTCACCATTGTGTATCTGGCTTCCCTCTGCACACAACTGCCCACAACTTTTATCTGTGTCTTCTTCCTCAGCCATTCTAACAACAGGGAGGGGAGAAAACTAAGCATAGTCTCACTGGAATTTGGAACCTGAAAATGTTGACCTGGTTGAAGCAGAGAGCAGAGTGGTGGTGACCAGCACTGGTGCAGAGGTGGGGCTGGGAGCTGGTGGACAAAGGACACTGATGTACAGCCAGAGAGGAGGGAGATCAAGGGTTTGGATTTTATAACCTAGT
>NW_022902081.1:0-459 GCF_012274545.1 Fukomys damarensis | reverse complement strand
GGAAGATAACTTAGGCAGAACTCTTGAAGACATTGGCATAGGAAAAGACTTTATGAACAAATCGTCAGGAGCATGGGAACTAGCAGAAAGAATCAACAACTGGGATCTCATCATATTAGGAGGCTTCTTCACTGCAAAAGAAACCATCAACAGAACTAAAAGACAACCTACAATCTGGTAAAAAATTTTTGCCAGCTGCTCCTCAGACAAAGAACTATTATCTAGAATATATACAGAATACAAAACAATCAGCATAGAGAGGAGGAAGGAAAAACATGTGGAGATGATATAATATTTACAATGTTTTATGTATCAAATTTGTTCTGAAACAAAGCAAAAATTCTTAACACTATGAAGAGTATCTGACAAAACAACAGTGTCGGTTGGAGGACCTCAATCTATAAGCCTCAGGATTGGACAGTTTATATAGACAAAGCATAATTTTGTGTGTACTTTGAG
>NW_022902080.1:0-202 GCF_012274545.1 Fukomys damarensis | reverse complement strand
ACTTTAATCCTCTTTGAGAAATCTTTCTTCCTCCTTCTCATTGTGGGGGGTCAGTGGGATGACCCTAGTTTACCTTTAGAGGGAGAGGCTGATCAGGCTTAAGAGTCATGTTATTCCTAAGTGACTGATGCAAGTACAGTGGACCCAAGCTTGTGAGCAGGTTCCCTGAGTCTGGCATCGAGGACTGCTTCAAGGATGGGCC
>NW_022902079.1:0-254 GCF_012274545.1 Fukomys damarensis | reverse complement strand
TTACAAGAGAAATCAAGTTATAAATTTTAACTATTTGATAAATGTATCTTTGTTTCAATTTGAGTTGAAGTTTAATTGGTGTGCTTAAAAAATCTCTTGTACATTGCTAAATCTTGAATTGTGATTACACAGCTAACTTGATTTTCTTCTGTACTCTGTTGAGGAAGAAATCAAGGTTAATACTGTTCTATTGGCAGCCAGTCCAAGTTTAAAATGTAACAATCTGAAAACAGAAAAGAAAAAGAGACTTTAAA
>NW_022902078.1:0-201 GCF_012274545.1 Fukomys damarensis | reverse complement strand
ATAAAGCATTTACATGGAACAAAGAGACATCTACATATATGTGTACATACACACACACACACACACACACATATGAAGTTTTCCATCCTTTGAATTTAAGTCTATGAACTACTCTTTGAGTTAAATGTGTTTCTTGCGTGAAGCATATTGTTGGAACTTTTTTACTAATCCATTCTGCCATTCGATTTCTTTTGATTGGTG
>NW_022902077.1:0-249 GCF_012274545.1 Fukomys damarensis | reverse complement strand
TTGGCAGCACTTTGAGGGCTAGAAGCCTGGGAGACCAATATGAAATTTACTGAAGTCCTTTTTTGGGCCTACTAATCTAATGCATAAATATCGTATAAACTCATTTGTTATTTCCTTTAGCTTCCTGGCTTCACAAAACATTGAAAGAGATCCATATCCCATACCATAGTGATCAATTCCATTGGAAAAAAAAAAGTTCCCACAATTGTATTTTTTAATTTCTAATTTGCTAGTGTTTGAAGGATTCCC
>NW_022902076.1:0-209 GCF_012274545.1 Fukomys damarensis | reverse complement strand
AGAAGGTCGTGAGCTGCACGAGGATGTAACTACATGCAAAATGATGTGGTGAAAACCCCACTAGCAGCACCACCTGAACACGGTGGTAGTATGAAGCAGGATGCACCCCACTCTCTTCAAGAGAAAGACTTGGCACCTTGCAAGAGTGACAGGAATATGCAGGCAGGGAAGGGGGATTCCTTGAAAAGTCATAGAAGCCCCACAGTTAC
>NW_022902075.1:0-1073 GCF_012274545.1 Fukomys damarensis | reverse complement strand
TGACAGGAATCCATTCATGCCCCACTAGTGGCCTAAACACCCCCTTAGACCCTGCCTCACAGCATTGCTGCTTCATCATTAGGTCTGACACTTGACCCCTATGAGGCACATCAGAAGCTTACCAAGGACTGTGAAGGATGAGAGACCTCGCCCCATCTAAAAATTGGTGGTTACTTGTCATCACCCAACAATGGCCACACAGAAATGCATGCAAAGTGTTGCCTCTCTTCTCAGGAAGGCATCAGAAACTCAGATTTTTAATGTTAAGTCCCCTAATCTTAAATGTTGGCCACAGTGTTGGCCAAATGTTGGTCAGTGCAAGCTAACTTGCTGCTAGTTCCCTGACTCCTGTGCACTCTGTGCTTCCCCTTGCTTGGCACTGCAGCCAGGGCCTTGCAGTCTGCCAACACACACTGTACACATACTTGTGCAGGGCAACTCCGAGTGTTGAAGATTCAGTGTCCTCAGAAGCATCTCTCCTTGCTCATTCAGCAGAGTACCACATGTGACTGTTTCATCTAAATTAATCACATGAGGCAGATGGCTGCAGAATTGGAAAGTATGGCTGTAAACCATTTCTATGGTTCCAGAAAGTTCTAGGAGACCGCACCTCTGGAGATACTTAAAGAAGAATAAGGCACAGTTTCTGGCGTGGAAAAGCTCAGAGTCCAGAAGAAATTCTTCCTGCAGTCTCATAGTTTAGAAAATTTAAAGATGTTGTTGCAAATAGATATTTTGTACACTGATGAAATATCCACAAGAAAGTTATCAAATCAATCTGAAGTTTATAAGGTAAACCATGTCCAAATGGCTTTTAAATATGGCTAAAAAAAAAGTTGGTTTATGATATGTAGCATACCTAGAACAGAGAGGGGTTTAATAAATATGTTTCAGATAAATGAACGAAGACCTATGAAATGTATAGGCTGAAATGTAGTGTGCTTGATGCCCTTTTCCTCCTGAATCACAACTGAAGGGACTGTGGCCTATGTAGATTGTGAGGTTTTTTTTGGCAAGAGTTGTTTGTTTCTATGCTTGAGCTTTTTTTTTTTTTTTTTTTTTTTTTTTTTTTT
>NW_022902074.1:0-283 GCF_012274545.1 Fukomys damarensis | reverse complement strand
ATTTGCAAAGTAGTTTGATTTGCATTCATTTCTCTAATAGTTAATGATGTTGATTTTTTTGTACATTTATTGGACATTTGCACTTCTTTGTAAAGTTATCTATTCAGCTGATTTACTCAGTTATGGGTTATTTGTTTGGGGGAGTTAAATTTTTGGAGAGTTTTTTTGTGTTCTGTACCTATTAATCCCCTATCATAAGAAGGCCGAAAATTTTCTCTCATTAGTGGGTTATCTCTTCACTCTGTTGTTTCCTTTACTGTGCAAAAGCTTTTAAATTTATGTA
>NW_022902073.1:0-329 GCF_012274545.1 Fukomys damarensis | reverse complement strand
CCAATTGGGTTTGTGTTGTAACTTCAAACTGAAGCTATCCTCAAGTATACAGGATTCTGGAGGTTTGTGTGCACTCAGAGCTGCTAGGCACTGTCTTAGGCCTTCAGTTCTTTTCTGCTAAAGTGCCTCACAACAGAGTTTTAATCTCTGCCAGGCAGAGACCTGCAAACAAAAAGGGATACACTTGTACTCCATATAGGGTGCCAACTTCACAGGTAAACTCACAGCATTGCAGCACCTTTCTCTGTGGAGTACTTCACAGTCAGGAAACTGACCACTTTGGTTTCAAAGGGCTAAGCTGCGAAAGAAGTTGTTTCCCAGGGAAAACT
>NW_022902072.1:0-219 GCF_012274545.1 Fukomys damarensis | reverse complement strand
CATGCCCTCCGAAGTCTTCCACGTGCAGATTAGAGGGCTGCAGGGGGAGCCAGAGCTGAGGTGTGGGTGCCTTCGGTGCCTTCCTGAGTTGAATTGGGACCCCACTAACCCCTCACACACAAGCTCAGGGTCCGCCCTCTCAGTACCTGGCATCATAGCCCGGAACATCTTCCTCCACACCTGGAATTTGAAGTCGTCTGAAATGACAGGCAACTGGAT
>NW_022902071.1:0-350 GCF_012274545.1 Fukomys damarensis | reverse complement strand
GATACTCACTAGGAAAGCCGCACACCGATACCCGGCTACGGAAGCTGCGAGGCTGTCACTCACCGGAATCCTCATCCTAAGCCTCACCCTCAGCCTGACCCTGGCGGGAGCGATTTACCTTCCTACGTCATTCTGAACACTGAAAGTCACATGAACAGGGGCCCCCGCACCCTGAAATGCAGACGACACGACTCGGGGAGTGGAATGTGTAGCCTGTCCCGTCCCCATCATCGAGCTATCACCCTACTCCCTGGCCAGGCTCTGCCCACTAGCACTGCGGTGTGACCCGCGGATCCTTGTAAATACCCAGTGCATCCCACCTTCGTGAAAGTCGCTGCCCTCACCTTCCC
>NW_022902070.1:0-1005 GCF_012274545.1 Fukomys damarensis | reverse complement strand
TCCTACAGAGCTATGAACAGCATAAACAATTTGTTGCATGTGTCTATGTCATGGACACACACAAGCTTTTGACCTTGAGTTGCATCCACATCAATCAATTACTCAAACGCATAACAGAAATTTTCATGGGTAAATAGAAGAAAAGAAGCACAAAGACAAAAGGACAGGTAAATTTTTGCCTCCCATTGCGGAACATTCCTGAATGATTCACAGCCTCACATCATCCCAGGCCCTAGCGTCATTTGCAATTGTGTTCATCAGCATACACACTATCACCATAATGATAAAATTACTTACTGTTACAAAACAAGACAAAACAAAGCGAAAAATACTTATAAAGTCTTAGACTTTTCTGAGACGTCAGATGTTGCAAACTTGAGTGTTATTCTGCATACAACTATAATTATGAGTTTCCAGCTCAGATGATATGGTACATGTTGAAGAGATGGAGCTTATTTTCTGTTTCTGTTAAGCAGGATGAACACAGAAACATGAAGAGATTCACAGACATTTTGCATGCCATAGCATGCCCATGATATGGCTCAAAAAATGTTTATTTCTTAACTCCCAGCCAAGGGCACTGTCTAGGAAAAGAAATGTAGGTGATAAAGAGCACAATTGTAAAGTGGAATGTTCCAGGGGTATAACATGATCTTTCAGATCCTATTTGGACAAGTTTAAGGTACTTTTTGATACATCCTTTTGATAAATATTTATGGATATAATAATTCACACTGATGTAATAATAATGACGGGAAAGTCTATTAGCCATAAAGCATACTGATAACAGCTTCCTTAGGGGGAAAGGTGTGAGGAAGAAATACCACATTGCAGAGATACAAGAGCATAAATTCTATATTGCATTCCAAATCAGTACCAAGTATTAGGTCTGAGGTTTATAATATAAAACGTTCACCTTTTTTTAGTTGAGTTTCTTGGTATATTTTAGGTATACAGTATAGTTACATTCATTATTGGGATCTTTTACCTTTACATGACAGGTCT
>NW_022902069.1:0-207 GCF_012274545.1 Fukomys damarensis | reverse complement strand
CATGCTTCTAATGTGCCTCTGAGGAGAGGGATCTATATTCATGGCCTATGAAAGGCAAGACATGTCATGGCTATTGCCTGAGAAGACCTTGAGCTATTTTTGTTTCCTGTGCATATATAAAATTAGAATTATAACTGAAGCTGTTGAGCAGTGATATAAAATAATCAAGGGCACTACCTTTCTCTGAGGTATGTATCTTTGTGTGGC
>NW_022902068.1:0-200 GCF_012274545.1 Fukomys damarensis | reverse complement strand
ATGGAAAGCAAAAGACAATCCAACATAGAGAAGCATGGGGAAAACGGTTCTGCAACTTTCTATGTATTTATTTATTTAGTTAGTTTAAAAGCACAGAGAAGATGTAATTTCCTAAATGGCTGTGTTCATGGGGATGAGCAGCACTGAGAAGGAATTTTAAAAATATAACTAGACAAAGCTATTATATTTAAGTGATTCAT
>NW_022902067.1:0-1346 GCF_012274545.1 Fukomys damarensis | reverse complement strand
GGAGTGCAAAATTGATGAAGCAACCTCATTGGACAAAACTGGGTTAGAAATGTCATTAAATAAACTGGAGCTATTAAATGTTGAATTGCTTATCCTATTGAGCCTCCCTTTAAGAAGCTTCTTCAACATTTCATAGAGTAGTTATAATTTTGGCCTGAGAATGGTAGAAATTACAGCTGAACAGAACATTGTTGGTTGTAAACTCCTTTGTGCGAGTCACCTCCCCACAATCGTGTATCTCTGTCTGCTTTCTCTGAGTTAATCTTGAAAGGAACATAATCTACAGTTTCCGAAAATCTTAACTCCAACTTGCCTCAGTTTTAATTTGAAAATATAAGATCATGTATTAAGTATTTATTCATTTTATTTAATAATAATTAAATGTTTACATTGGTTTTAAACCTTAGTATTTATATTACCATAGAAGTATTTTAGTTTGGCATATTGAAAATGTTTGGAGTAATGATAGTAAGGACCTCTCTTACTAATTACAGGATCTGTCTACAACCCCTCAGTGTATAATTTCTGCTACTATTTGTTCTGTCTACAGCAGAAATCCCTTATGTTGCTCCTAGTACTGCATTTCAGGAAAGAATGAAATACAAGATACTTGTTTCAATAAAAATACAATCTCTAAAAGGGCCATTGAATTAGCTCCCTGTCACTCTATAGTTTGTGCTATTTTGTGACCTTGCCAGTGCTCTCATTAAATCAATTCAAGATCTAGTTGTTTGTAAAGGATTTTTAAGAAGACATAACTATTAACCCAAAAAAACTGAATTTCTTCTAAAAATATGAACTTTAACTTTTACATAGATGAATCAGAAATGAGTATAAATAACAGGAGATTCAGTTTTTGCCAGTAGAGTCAAGTAAAATTATAAAGATTTTATAGGTTATCTCATATTTTGTACTAGAATAAGGGGGGAAAATTTAAATTTAAAAGCTTTGTATAAACTATGTATATAATATCTATCTATCTATCTATATATATTTATTTATATAATCATCTTACTTTTCTTCCTATGAACTGGTGTATGATAATTTCCCTTCCAGCTTTAAAATATTTATTTAAAATTTAAAGTATGAGCAGTATGTTCCCAATGAAAACAAGTTTGCTTGTTGAAAAATTATAAACTTAATGATATACCCTTTGAAACTTTCCAAATAACATGTCTTCCTCAAATAATTATGGGTGAAGACATAATTTTACATGAATTTAAATAATTTTTAGCTGATCTTGAATCCAGGTTACTGGACTGAAAGGTATGCATTTTTTATTTTCAGCCTCTATTTTCCATTACTTATATTTTTATAATCTGTCTAATATTTGTCTGTTGGTCTTT
>NW_022902066.1:0-212 GCF_012274545.1 Fukomys damarensis | reverse complement strand
CTTGTACCAGAAAAGCCCTTAAGGCCTAAGAGATTGCCTAGCTGGTCTGAGTGCACAGAAGCCGTCAGAAATCTCTATATGGGAGATAGTTTCAAGTAGCGGTAGGAACACATACGCACTCTACAGAGTGCTTCTGTGGTATAAACTGAAGTTTGTCCCAGGAAACAGCTTCTTTCCCAGCTGAGACCTTTGAAACCAAAGAAGTGTGTTTC
>NW_022902065.1:0-258 GCF_012274545.1 Fukomys damarensis | reverse complement strand
GTTTTTTCCTACTCTTCCAGTGTTAGTCATGGTATTGCAACTCCAATTAGTAAATGTAGAATGTTGCTGCTAAAACAGTTATTGTTTTTCTAGTAATTGTATTAAGACTACCAAAATGATTATGAAGGTACCATACCCTTTAAAGACTGATGGGATCCTGTAAAATGGTCTGAGGAGTGTTGTCCTCTGAGAGCATACTCATGGAACAAGTTCCAGGAGCTCGGATTGGAAGGACAAGGTGCAGAATCACCAAGCAGA
>NW_022902064.1:0-220 GCF_012274545.1 Fukomys damarensis | reverse complement strand
CAAGGACCGCCTGCTGGGAGCTTAGGAATCAGGTGGTGGCTTAGGGTTAGGGTAAGGGTTGGTAAGCATGATCTGGAAGGAAGTCGCCTACCGGGTACTTTGTCTGTGCGAGGGAAGGTGAGGGCAGTGCCTGTCTCGAAGCTGGGATGAACCACGTATTTCCAAGGACCCGCGCGTCGCACCGCGGTGCTAGTGGGCAGTGCCGGGCCTGCGAGTAGGG
>NW_022902063.1:0-223 GCF_012274545.1 Fukomys damarensis | reverse complement strand
CTGGCCCCAGGAATTATTCATTCTCCATGGGCGTGCGAGTAAAATAATATAAATGACCAAAAACCCGACAATAGTTATTTCAAAAGAATCTAATCTCACTGTTCCTTCAGGTATAATAACTTAGACCTGTCTTCAGATTTTTTGTCTTCAAATTAAAAGTTTTAGAAATGCAACAGATACATATTTTGTGTAGCTTTCAACAGAATGTTGTTATTTCTAAATA
>NW_022902062.1:0-232 GCF_012274545.1 Fukomys damarensis | reverse complement strand
CTGCTGCTTACCAGCCATTTGATCTTGTTCAGGCTACTTCCTGTTTAGCCTTGATTTCATCATTCTGAAACAGTGACGTTAATGGAGTCTCCCTCATACAGATGTTAGGAGGAGAAACTGCATGAGTCTGTGCAGAGTGTGATTTCTACTGAAGATGAAGAGAGCAGTACAGATGATTTGGCCAGAAACTGTTCAAACAGAGACAGTGGTCATTGAGGCATGGAAGACTAAA
>NW_022902061.1:0-370 GCF_012274545.1 Fukomys damarensis | reverse complement strand
AAAAAAAAAATTATATTTTTGAGGGGTATTAGGACTATGAAAAAAAATACATGAAACTGTTAAGCAGAAGATTTCAGATCGACTGCTTTCTTGTATTCCCACTGCCACCTGTCTAATGTGCTGCTAATTTCATGCATGACATTTTAATAGGTACAAAGCTAATCTTTCTACCTTCTTCCCCTCTGCCAATGTATTATGTAAACACTGCCTGCTTAAACTTAGTGCATCGCTTTCTTCTTGGCACTCCTTTGCTGAAAGGAGGAGACATTATCCTTCTGTTAGTCAAAATGTCCAGTGACTGTAGGTGTTCTTCCCTGAGTCACCATGATTTACTTCCCTGGGGCTCAGACAGGACTCCCAGTGTCTGTGC
>NW_022902060.1:0-377 GCF_012274545.1 Fukomys damarensis | reverse complement strand
CACCCCTAGCTGGACTACAGTACTCTCATGGAGGTAGTTTTACTTCTCACGCAGGGAGTTTAACTGCTAGTGGGTGGCCCCTTTGTGGGCATGGGGTGCCCAGCCATTGTTGCAGGTCACATAGAGTAATGCTGACCTGGTGGCCCGAGTGGGTATGGTGCGGAATGATCAGCAGCGGCACAGGATTCCTGTCGTGCCTCACGACCACGTAGGGATTTGGTTGTGGGTTGTGAGCCCAGATGATGGCCCTGTTAGTGTGCGAGGGCTTGGGTGGTGACTTTTCCTGGTCTGGGGCCTGACATGCTCAGGAAAGGTTGTCCAGCTGCTTGCCATGGCCCTAGCAGGCCCAGCTTCTGAGAGCAGGCTGCTCAGCCACA
>NW_022902059.1:0-246 GCF_012274545.1 Fukomys damarensis | reverse complement strand
GGAGTCCATTAGTATTGTTTCTGTCATCCCCAGGACAATATCTATACTGCTATAAACTTTTAGTAAAACATTTAAGAATAAACAGATATGTTATCCTCATTAGTAGTGAAAAACGTGAAAACAAATCAAATCAGTATATTTCATCTTTGGAAAAGCAAGCATGGAGCGATGTCCAGTGTAAAGTATGGATATTAGGATGTGCAACGTCTTGGGAAATAGCTAATCTGATAAGCATATAGGTGCAGA
>NW_022902058.1:0-229 GCF_012274545.1 Fukomys damarensis | reverse complement strand
TCTCTTGCAATAGGGAAGTGGTCCAAGGGAACAAGGGTGAAGGGGAAGGGGTGGAAGGAGAAACAAGAAGAAAGATATGCCATGTACAGGAAACTAAGCCCACTTCATGGAAATATTATAGGCTACAGCATGAGCTAAGACAAGTAATGTCAACAGGAATGAAAAGTGGGAACTGGGAGTGGGGAGAGAAGGGGAAAGAAATAAAGAAAGAAAACAGAACAGAAGAACA
>NW_022902057.1:0-205 GCF_012274545.1 Fukomys damarensis | reverse complement strand
ATGACAACTAACTCACGCCCATGAAAGCAGCATCAATCCATTTTCGAAGGCAGCACCCTCACTACCTAGTCACCTCTCGAAGTTCCCACCTCTTAGCACCGTTCCAATGGCTACCAAGTTTCAACATGAGTCCTGGAGGGTACATTGAGGCCATAGCAGGCAGTCCCAGAAATCAGTCACCCTCCAGGAATGGGAGTGATAACAC
>NW_022902056.1:0-734 GCF_012274545.1 Fukomys damarensis | reverse complement strand
CTCTCTCTCTCTCTCTCTCTCTCTCGCTCTCTCTCTCTCTAAGAGTTTCACTCTTCATTTGCCAGAAACCTCACAGGGGCCTTGAACTTTCCCTGCCTGCCACCGAGCTTTCCCTACAATATGAAGAAATGCTGTTTCTGAAAACATGGAGGTTTTATGAGGATGATTTCACGGGTGGCAACGTCATGGAAAGGGCAATCAGCGAATGCAGAGTCCTGGCTGGGAAAAGGAGGCAGTGCTGGCCTCTTGTTGCAGTGGGAAAAGTGAGCGTTCCAGAGTCTACCTCAGCTGTCCTTTATAAAGGACAGAAGAAGGCAGCTGTGATGGCTGCAAAGAAAGGTTCTTCCGAAAACCTAGCCTTACACAGGTGTGAACTCCACTGCCAAGCTGTGACCTGCTTTTGAAATGCAAGAGGTGGTGAATGGAACCTCTGAGGGATAGACCAAACTTGCTTCTGCACTTGCGGAGGAATTGGCGCCTTAAAAGGATCAAAGGATCCGGTCGCGTCCCTGGGTGGGCTCGAACCACCGACCTTTCGGTTAACAGCCGAACGCGCTAACCGATTGCGCCACAGGGACACTGACGCTTGACCCTCTTCCCCTCCCTACAAGTGGAAGGGAATCCGCCCCCCTCCGTCCCTAGAGTGCCCGGGGCTCCCGGACTCCCGCGCCCCTTCCCCAGCCCGGGGAGAGCGCAGCGGGGAACCGCAGGGCTGCAAACCAGCCCGCAGTGGC
>NW_022902055.1:0-2462 GCF_012274545.1 Fukomys damarensis | reverse complement strand
AAAAAAAAAAAAAAAAAAAACTACAATGGACAAATAAAAATAATAAGAAAATTCCTTAACCACAAAAGACAAACCATAAGAGGGGGCAAGAGAAAGAAAGGGACTTAACCAAAGCTAGAAAACAAGTTACAGAACAGCTATGGTAAGTTCTTACCCATCAATAATTGTTTTGAATCTAAATGGATTAAAAGTTTCAATTAAGAGGCAGAGTGACTGAATGAGTTAAAAAAAACCAAACACCCAATTTAGTAAGAAACTCCGTTTACCTCTAAGGACACTCACAGGCTGAGACTTACAGACTGAATATGAAAGGATAGAATAAAATATATGTACCAGTCAACTTTCCATCACTGTGACAAAATATCTGAGGTAATCAGCTTTTAAGAAGGTGAGGTTTATTTTAGCTCACAGTTTTGGAGGTTTCAGTTCATGGTTCATCAAGCAAGAAGCATATGGTGAAGAACTCACTTCATGACAGTTGGGAAGCAACAAAGAAAGAGGCCAGGGTTCCAATACGTCCTTCAAGGGCACCCCCCCAGCGACCTAAATTCCATTCCCTGGGCCCCCTCTCCTAGGGTGTCACAGGCTGGGGATCAAACCTAAATCATGGGCCTTTGAGGGACATTCTAGATCCAAATCATTGCATTTTGCCCCCTCTGCCCAGGGCTCACGTCTACCTCACAGTGTACGATGCATTTGGATTGTCTCTAAGAGTGCCAAAGTCATCATTCCAGCCTTGCTTAATGCTCAAAATCCAAAGTTTTCTCTCTATTATTAAAAAGTTATGTATTTCTGTGATACAGTGGCACCGAATAAACTTCTCATTCTGAAGTGGAGGAATCAGCCAAAGCAAGATGAAAACCTAGCAGGGAAAACATTAAATCCTGTAGTTCCATGTCTGGCACACTGGTAGGATGTAAACTAGGAGGGCATGGGGCAGCTTCAACCCTGTGCACCTGTGGGCTCTGGCTCCAGCTCCCCTCTGCAGGTGGTCTATGCTCCTGGCATCTCTAACCTTGATGTCTCCACTTCAGCTTGACTTCTCTGTCACAGCTTTGCATGTTGCCTTGTCAGGACATCCCAGCAGGGGCACTAATCCTGCCACCACTTGGTCTCGAACACTTTCTTAAAATCTCACAGGAAGCCTCCATTGACTCTTGCACCTTACATGCCATCAAAGCCAGCATCATGTGGATGCCAAGGTCTGTTGCCAGTGCAAGTTGTACTGGGGCCCACTCGAACGTGGCTGAATATGGAGAAACAAATCCCTAAGCAGTTTTGTGCAAGCTGGGCACTCTAGGGCACCCTGCTCAAATGCAAGTCTTTAAAAGAAGTTTACATTTTTATCTTTGAGCCTAGGTGGGTCAGCTCTTTCTCATTCTTAGAAGCCCTCAAGACATCTTTCCTATTGTCAGTGCAAAGTACAGTACTTGGCTTCTTTTTAATGTGATAATCTCCTAAGCAACCATTCCCTGCTTGTCAATACTTTTAAATGCTCTCATTTTCTGGCCAAACTGCAAATTCTTTTTCCTCCCAGTTATCACTCTTAAGCCTGCCTAAGACAGCAATACCTGTGCTACCTTGATGTTTCCTCCACTGGATTAGTCAGTCTCTTTTAAAATTGTGTTTACACAAAGTCTCAAGGCATGGAAAAAAATGCGAAGTCTTTTTTTTTTTTTTTCCTAGAGTATAACATGAGGAACCTTTAGTCCAATTCCCATAGATTCATCATTTCCATTTGAGACTTAATGAGGGCAAGCGTTGCTTGCCCACATTTTTATCAGTATTCAAGTCTTCTGAGTCATCACCTGAATCTCCTATAAAGCTTTGCATGTAGTATTATAGGCTTTCCTCTGGCTTGCTTTTCCAAAAGCTTCTGAGTAACATAGTTGTAGAAAAATTACCCTACTTCTTGATACCAATTTTCTGTTAGTGGCCTCTTCATCACTGTGACAAAAATACCTGAGATAAACTGGAAAGAGGAAAAGTTTTCTATAGCTCCAGGTTTTGGAGGTCCCACTGCTTTGGCTGATTGCTTTTTGACCTGTAGCAATGTGGTACATCATGGTAAGAGCATGTGGTGAAGGAAACTGCTGGCCTCATGATGGGCAGGAAGGGGTCAGGGTCTCAACATTCCCCTGATGATCTAACTTCCTCCCTGGTGTGCCATAACCTGGGGGGTGGGTGTTAGGAGATCGCACATGTTAAAATATAACCCCCCAGCCACTTTATATCTTACTTCCAGGTTCTTTCCTGACTCTCAGTCCTTTATACCACCGAAATTGTAAAGTACGAAATTCAAAAGACAACCTGGCTTGCGATAGGATAACAAAGACAGCTTCTCCCAAGGAAGGATCTTCCATTGCCTGTCCTATAAATATCCCAGTACTTCCTCTCCTCGCTCTCGCTCTCTGCCTTCCTGCCTCCCGCTCGCCTCCCTACAATAAAGATCTCCTGCCGGA
>NW_022902054.1:0-471 GCF_012274545.1 Fukomys damarensis | reverse complement strand
CTCCCCTCCCCATTTACAAACACTTTATTTCCATCTTTTCAGTTTCTCATATTTTTTTCCTCTTTCTTATTACCTTTCCCCCACCCTTCCCACTTTCCCTACACCTTTAGCCCTTTTATTAATTATCTCATTAGGATCCTGTGTACTATTATAGTTTTCACACCAAAGAAACTATTCGGTATGTCAGTTAAAGAAATCTCTGCATGAACATTAAAAATTGGGAACCCTAAAATAAAACTAAAAAAGAAAGTAAAAGAGAAAAGGCAATGATGTAACATTAAAATAATCCTTAATTCTGGAGATGAAAATGGTCCCCGAAAATATTTAAATTGCTTCTTGCTCTTATAGTCTTATCTTATTCTTTTTTTCATTATATAGAGAATACTTTATTAATCAAACCCATGTAGGTATGACCTTACATATTTAGTACAATGTGTTACCCCTGTACACATGGAAAAAAAATAAAAATAA
>NW_022902053.1:0-208 GCF_012274545.1 Fukomys damarensis | reverse complement strand
AGAAGTGAAGGTTGGAGTCCTCCCTCTCCCGGGGCCCTCGGTCCTGGTCCTCCATGTCGGCCTCCCCTGCGTTTTGGCACCCAGCTCAGAGTCCAGCCCTGGGAGGCTCTTTCTTGCCAAAGACAAGATGAATTTTGGTTCCTGTGGCTGCAGTCTGCACTTGGTACCGTGTGTACTAAGTGATGTTTTGTCTCTTGGCCCATCTTCC
>NW_022902052.1:0-265 GCF_012274545.1 Fukomys damarensis | reverse complement strand
CAGCGGCACCTGTGATCTTGGAAGTAGAGGCAGGGACAGTTAGTGTTTCCAAAGGGGAAAGATGTATATACCACTTTTATGTTGTTTAAAGTAAAAATGAAAACCTCCGGTTTCAAATGAGAAATTGAAAATGAGTGGAGAGGAGGTGTCAAGTGCCTGTAGGAAACAGTATTGTTAATTAGAGCTATCACACACTGTGTTATATGTTTTAACTCAATTAATTTTACAATATCCCCAAATGTAGGTAAGATTGTTTTAGTTCTAC
>NW_022902051.1:0-281 GCF_012274545.1 Fukomys damarensis | reverse complement strand
AAAAAAAAAAAAAAGATGGAAAGAAACGGTCCTGAGGCATCATCTCACCAAACTGAAATTTGCCCTCAGTGTTTACACACCCTGTTACCCACAGGCAAAAGCTGAGTCCATTGTACTTTTCCAGTCTTGTTTGTTTGGTTTTTCATACAGGGGACCGAACTCTGGCCCTTGTGCTTGTGAGGCAGGAGGCCGATCCACTGAGCCCAATCATCAGATAGCTTTCCTATCCTGTAATGTAATGGAAGACGATAGGCTTTTGCCATCTCCACCCCAGAAGTGGT
>NW_022902050.1:0-216 GCF_012274545.1 Fukomys damarensis | reverse complement strand
TTAATGATGAGGATTTTTTGCCTCATTTGTATCTCTCCTTAGAACCTAATGTAGTCCTAGGTTGCTATCATACACTTATAGTTGTTAGTTTAACAAAGCAGTAATTGATGAAATCTTAGCCATTCCAAGAGCCCACAGCTAATGGGGTGCCCGGAAAAGGTGATCAGAGGAGGCTCTAGGGGTTAGGAGACGAACTTATTCCAACCTCCATACTGT
>NW_022902049.1:0-554 GCF_012274545.1 Fukomys damarensis | reverse complement strand
TGCCACAGCGTAACACATGTGTTTTGAGTCCAACACCTAATGGATGCCTCATTCCCAATTGAATCTTTCCAAGACTGATTTTTACTATCTGCATTTCTATGAGCATTCTGGTCTTCTGAGCTCTGATTAGAATCACTCACGAAGCTCAGCTTACAGGACTCTAGGGCTTCTCTAGATGATGTCTTCAAACTTTTACAAATCCTTCATACAACTAGTTCTAAAGGCTTCTAAAACACATGGTCAGCAATGGCATTTCTCTGGTATAAAAATCTATCTTCATCACTTTCTTGTCAATGAGAAAAATACTCAACACTAACAATTTAAAGGACAACCAATTTATTTTAAGTCACAGTTTCAAATGTTTCAGTCCCTGTTTGGTTGGCTCCAAGGCAGAAATGGCAAGGTATAAGGGCCTCACACGGAAGAATACTGCTTAGATCATGGTTTCCAGGAAGCAGAGAGCAAAGGAAAATCTGGGGAGGGAGATATACCCTTCCAAGAGATGCCCCCAGTAACCCACTTTTTCTACTCACGTACTATAACAGCAAGTCAAT
>NW_022902048.1:0-509 GCF_012274545.1 Fukomys damarensis | reverse complement strand
GTCTTTCCCTGGTTTGGAATCCAAGATACACTTGCTACCAGGGATGAATTTGGAAGTATTGTTGCCCTTTCAATTTCATTGAAAAGTTTAAAGAGTAGTGGCGAGAGCAAAGACTCTAAATGTCTTGTAGAATTGCGCAGTAAATCCATCAGGACCTGGGCTTTTCTGCGATGGTAAACTTTTAATTACATTTTCAATTTCACTGGTCGTAATTGGGGTGTTTGGAGTTTTCTTATCTTACTCGTTCAACTTTGGTGATTCATAAGTATATAGATTTCTGTCCATTTCTTCTGTGTTTTCCATTTGTTTAAAGTACAGTTTCTCGAAGTAGGTTTTGATGATCCTCTGGATTTCTGCTGGATCTGTTGTGACTTCACCTTTTTCGTTCCTAATTGTCTGGATCTGAGCCTTTTCTTTCCTTTTTTTTTGACAAGATTGACGAAGGATTTGTCAATTTTATTTATTCTTTTGAAAAACCAACTCCTTGATTCACTGTTTATTTATCATTC
>NW_022902047.1:0-327 GCF_012274545.1 Fukomys damarensis | reverse complement strand
CAGAGTTGCAGCACCTTTCTCTGTGGAGTACTTCACATTCATGAAACTGACCACGTTCACTTTGAACGGCTAAGCGGCGAGAGAAGCTGCTTCCCGGGGAAAACTGTACTTTAAACCGCATAAGCCCGCTGCAGAGTGCGTTTGGGTTCTAACGTCAAAGTGAGCCTATCCCCAAGTATACAGAGTTCTGGACGCTTCTGTGTACTCAGAGCTGCTAGGCACTGTCTTAGGACTGAAGGGCTTCTCTGCTAAAAGTGAGTCACCACAGTGTTTCAATCTCTGCCAGGCAGAGACGTACAAACAAAAAGGAATACAGTTGTGCTCCAC
>NW_022902046.1:0-237 GCF_012274545.1 Fukomys damarensis | reverse complement strand
GGCTGAGTTTTAAAGATAGAACTTGAAATATATTCTGTCCACAGAGGAACTGGGAACATCTTTAGCCAAAGATGACCAAAGTCAACCATTTGCAAAACTTTACTCCTATATTTTTATAACCTGCTTTTCACCCTTAGTTACATAAAAGACCTAGAAGAAAACAAATTGGAGATTTTCTTAACATTTTGTATTCTACCCCTATTCCCTGTGAATGTGGTAATATCATGGTCAAAGGGG
>NW_022902045.1:0-866 GCF_012274545.1 Fukomys damarensis | reverse complement strand
TTTTTTTTTTTTTTTTTTTTTTTTTTTTTTTTTTTTTTGGTACCAGGGATTGAACTCAGGATCTTGTACTTTCAAGGCAGGCAGTAGCACCACTGAGCTACATCCCTGGCCTCCAGCATGGACCCTTGCTACTGGGCCACCCACTGAAATGCCCAGTAGCAAGGAGGGAGGACTTCTGCTCCTATCGACTCCAACCCTCTACCACATTAAGCTTCGTCTACATCTTCCTGGAACACGAGAAAGTCAGCGTACACATTTGCACGAATGGGTATGGGTGGCATAGGGGGATCAGGCATGAGCATGGGAAGGCTGGCTGCATGACCTGCACTCTGGGCAGGTGCCTGGGCATGTTCACAGGGATGTGTGCTGCACATCTTGGAATGTCAGGACATGGTACTGTTTCATGTTCATGTGTATACATATGTCTTTCTACGTGTCTGCTGGTATGTTGGTCTGTCTTGTCTCCCCTGTAGACGGGAAGCCCTGAACCACAAGCCAACTGGAAAGGTGATGGTTGACAAGAACAGCCCAGCCTAATTTGGGGTTCCTGGTCCTGCTCCGGGAGCACTCCAGCCTACAGCCTCTGCCAAGGAGGGAACAGAGGGGAGGCGGGGTTCTGAATGTTAGGGACCTGGGAGAAGCAGCCCAGCTTCCAAATTAGAAGACTTGGAGACACACCAGAGGACAGGAGCCTCTGCCCCTCATGTCCTTGTGATCTTGGGCAAGATCTGCACCCTGTCTGGGGCATATTCACTCATCTGGAGGACACTGGGTCGGATTGATGATTTCCCACTGCCCCTCAGGCTTTGACAATCCATCGTGACTTTAAGTCAGGTGGTGGGAGGCTGTGCACCTGTCCCATTAAA
>NW_022902044.1:0-278 GCF_012274545.1 Fukomys damarensis | reverse complement strand
GTGTATCTTTGTTAGAGAAATCTTTAGTCTTTTGTTTATATACTACGTATCCTCTTTTTACATCGACTTTTAACAGTCCTTCAGATGTTCTGGATGTATATCCTTTATCAGATATACGACTTGTAAATATTTTCTCAGTTCTCAGCTTAATTTTAATTTTCTCTAAGTTAACTGAATGAGTTCATTTTCATTAAATCCAATTTTTTCTTTATGCGTCATTGTTTTGATATCATCTAGGAACTCTGCCCAACTTTCCTCATGACTTTGTGTACCTGAAA
>NW_022902043.1:0-202 GCF_012274545.1 Fukomys damarensis | reverse complement strand
AGTGAACTTGTTACCCCACGAGCCTTATATCAGCCAATGACCTTGTTTGACAAAGTGGAGGCCAGCATTCCCTATCATCACCACCTTACCCAATGATGGGTACTGATCAAAGCTAGAAGTGAGGAATGGCACAGGAGACAAGAGCAATTCAGGAACAGATCCATACATACCAGGGCATTACACAGAACAAAACTCTTTTAGA
>NW_022902042.1:0-218 GCF_012274545.1 Fukomys damarensis | reverse complement strand
GCACACAAGCCTCCAGAATCCTGTATACTTGGGGATAGGTTCAGTTTGAAGTTAGAACACAAATGCACTCTCCAGAGTGCTTCTGCTGTTTAAACGGCAGTTTTCAAAGGGAAACAGCTTCTTTCACCACTTAACCTTTTGAAACCAAAGCGGTGATTTTCCTGAATGTGAAGTACTCCACAGAGAAAGGTGCTGCAACTCTGTGAGTTTACCAGTGA
>NW_022902041.1:0-292 GCF_012274545.1 Fukomys damarensis | reverse complement strand
TATGGCTTGTGTGTAGATGTCCCCCCAAAGCCTCGTGTGGTCAGAGGCTTGATCTAGAGTTTGCGAAGCTGGAAGTGATTCATGGTGCAATGCTAGGCTAAAGGGCACTAGGATAAGGGTGTGACTGCTACCTGTCCTAAGTAGACTGGATAAGATAAAAGGGGCAGGGAGATGCTGCTAACTTTTCTTGTTACCTTTGCTGCCTTGTGTGTGTTCCATGTTGCTTCTGCTCTGCCAGGCCTGTTTGTTGTCCCTGCCTTGGATTTGGCTGATTATGGACTGAAGCCTCTAT
>NW_022902040.1:0-216 GCF_012274545.1 Fukomys damarensis | reverse complement strand
ACCATCATGCTCAACTTCCTAGACCAAACACTATGGGACATAAATGATCAGATAAACATCAACGCAATTATAGCGGGAGACCTAAACAGCCCACTATCAAAAATAGATCAACTAGACAAACAATCAATGAGGAAATATCAGAGTTGACTGAAAGAAACTTCAAACAAATGGGCTTACTAGATAGCTACAGAATGATCCACCCAACAACAAAATACA
>NW_022902039.1:0-271 GCF_012274545.1 Fukomys damarensis | reverse complement strand
TACTCCTAAGTCATTTATCATTCTTCATCTTCAATTTTACAAAGATGTGGTAAATTTTCTTGAATATTCTAGTCTCCTTTCTTTCCTTCTTTCCTATATGTGTATTTATCTCCCCATCTTTTTTTTAGTCCTTTACTGTGTTTTTAGTGTAGTTGGGAGGAATTAGTTAAAAGAGACTTACAGGGTTAATCTGCCACTTTTCAAAAAATTTTTTTTAAACTTTTGCTGTTGCTGTGCAGTATTCACTTTGTTTTTCTTTTTCTTTTTTCTT
>NW_022902038.1:0-449 GCF_012274545.1 Fukomys damarensis | reverse complement strand
TAATGAAAAGGCAGGAAATGAGAGACATGGGATATGTGGTACAGTAGTGTATAAAATGATGTAAGGAAGAAGCAGGAAAATGAGGAGCATGGAGGGGAATAAGATGAAACCAGGTCATGCAGGACTTTTGGCTGTGAGGAAAGACTAGAGTTCACTGGGCAACTGTTTTTGCAGAGGCTCAAGGGGCACAGAAGCCTACCCGCTGGGCTTGTAGGAGTAAACGTGATGCTGCCAGGAAGCCAATTTACTGGGAATTTGGAAGAGAGATCCAAGGAATGGGGGGAGCCACCAGCATGAGCTTGGTGGGCAGGGAAATAGTAGATAAGAAGGAAGGGGCCTCTCTGAGAGGCAGGAGAGAAGAAAATGAGTACTGCATCAGATGGTATAGAAAAGCCTAGTCAAGACATTGGAGGTTATCAAGCACATTACTGTGTCAGTGGCTAAAAGAG
>NW_022902037.1:0-329 GCF_012274545.1 Fukomys damarensis | reverse complement strand
CTATGTTCATCATGGTTCATATAACTCCGTCATTGCAAATAAAATCAGTGTAGTGAGATTTTAAGAACTTTAATACTAAATTTAGTATTGGACAATCGAGGCTGTATTGTTCATTTTTACCCAGTGTTTTCTGTCATTGTTACAAGTGTTACTAATGTCAAGTTTGCTCCATTTTTTCAAGTCATTAAAAATGATTTTTACTAATCAGAAGAGCTTCAAGTGAGGAATAGAGGAAAATAACTTTGGAGGGTCCCTGAGAGTAATGTAAACAATTTGTAGCTACAGTAGGACTAAGCTTGTGTGACAGGAAGCTATCAAAAGTAGGTTAC
>NW_022902036.1:0-238 GCF_012274545.1 Fukomys damarensis | reverse complement strand
CTGTCTGTTCCAGGTGAGGAGTATATTGCCTGCCTCCCTGACAACAGCTCGGATACCATGGTGGTGGTGGCCTTCTCCACTGCCCACAAGGGCCCACTGGCATCTGAGGCCTGCAGCACCTTCTGCTTCTTAGGTGGCCAGGGCCTAGCAGCCCTCTCAGAGCAGGGCCAGTGTCTATGTGGGGCAGCCCAGACCCCCAACAACTCCATGGCTTGTCTGTCCCTGTGTTCCAGCCCCC
>NW_022902035.1:0-514 GCF_012274545.1 Fukomys damarensis | reverse complement strand
ATATCAACATATTACCTGATAATCCAAAGGCCCAGGAGTAGTATAATCTTCTTTCTGAATCAAGAATGAAGCTCGAGCAACAGAAGAATCAAATGTGCTTTTCTTTTGTTTTTTCAAGCAGATATTTCTAGTACTGGCAAGTATAGTATTGTTTAGGGTATTATAAAACCCAGGACCTAAAATATAAGAATATTTATATAAGAATGAATATGCTTTTCATTTTTTTAATTCAGTAATTTACTTTTAGAAAGAGCTCTCCTATATTTCTGGCTAGAATGCAAAATGATACAGAAACATTTAAAGTTCAAATTCTTATAAAGTTGAAAAGTATTCTTACCATAGAGCCTAGAAACTCTATTCCCAGGCATTTTCTGAAAAGAAATTAAGACAACCCAAATGTTCACTTCCTGATTAACAGGTAAAAGAAATGTTTGCTTTATCTAAACAATGGAATATGGCTCAATAATAAAAAGGAAAGATAAACTCAACATGAATGAATTTTGAAAACATAATA
>NW_022902034.1:0-356 GCF_012274545.1 Fukomys damarensis | reverse complement strand
ATCAGATCATAGTGTAATCAAACTGGAGATCAACAGCACAAGAAACTATAGAAACTTCACAAGTACATGGAAACTGAACAACACTCTGCTAAACAATCAATGGATTACAGAGAAAATTAAAGAAGAAATTAGACAGTTTTTACAAATAAATGAGAATGCCAATACAACATACAGGAATCTTTGGGACACAATGAAAGCAGTTCTACGTGGAAAATTCATAACATTGAATGCCCACACTAGGAAAAAAGAGCGGGCTCAAATAAACAACTTAACAATGAAACTTAGACTCCTACAAAAAAGAGCAAGAAAAACCCAAAGCTCGAACAAGAGAGGAAATTATAAAGATCCGAGCAGAA
>NW_022902033.1:0-923 GCF_012274545.1 Fukomys damarensis | reverse complement strand
CTGACTGTGGATGCTCAGTAATTGAGCTAGGAACAGTTGCAAAACTACACAGCTAACCAGTGTTGCAGAGGCTGCTCTGCCTTCTCCCACATGCCCACATTCCTCCACTGTGCTGTCTATGTGTTCATGAACACCAAGTGTTCACCTGACCCCTACCTGTGGATGGTAAGCTGGACAGGAACATGATCTTGCATAGCCCAAATGTCTGGATTCAAGTCTCAGCTCCACCACATCTGAGGTAGAAAATCTTGACCCATCACTTCTTTGGGATTCACTTGGCTCATTGACAAAGTGGATTTGTGTCAGGAAAAAAAATGAGTACTTTGTCTTAGTACTGAGTACACAGTAATGGGTTGAAATGTTAACTTTGATTGTCAAAATTATTTGGATATTCATTTTTCACTTCGAACCAAATTTAGGAACTCATTTTCTTCCTTAAAAAATCAACAGAAACATCTTCTTTATCCAGTTTTCAATTCATGGGCAAATGGGCTGTTTCCAAGTTTTAGCTATTACAAACTGTGCTGCTGTAAACATAGGTGCACATATATCACTGTGGTTATGATTCTTTTAATTCTTTTGGGAAGATACCCAGCAGAGCTTTGGCTGGGTCAAATGGAACCTCTAGTCCTAGCTCTTTGAGGTATCTCCATATTGATTTCCATAGTAGTTGCACCAGTGGAGATGTGGTTTTTCTATAAAATGGAATACTATTCATCCATAAGGAATGAGAAATTACAGTCATTCATAGGAAAATGGATACATATTGAGGATATACTCTTAAGTGAAATAAATAAGTCACACATGAATAAATACCGAATAGGTTCTCTTGTGTGAAAAGCTATAATAGTACATAAGAACCTAATGATATAATTGACCATGTGAAATAGGAAGAAAAGGGCTAAAGGTGTAGGGAAAATGGG
>NW_022902032.1:0-1001 GCF_012274545.1 Fukomys damarensis | reverse complement strand
AGGTATGTCTGATAGTTCTAAATTCCCCTGAACTAGTCCAACATGAAAATTCAAGAAGAAATGCTGAAATCCTAGCTCTTTCTTACAAAGTTTGCCTTGACTCCTCACCCACATTCATTGCTTCATTTGTTACATAAATATTTAGGGTCCCTATTACATAAACAATAACTAGAAATTAAGTCGTTTAGACTCTGTTCCCACTAACACATATGTAGTCTGGAGGTTCTAGGGTTGGGTAGAGCAATTGGGGCAAGATGTGAACGGGAGCAAACATAACTCAAGAGAGCATGGTTAATAAGATAGGAAAACAGATACAGTCATTTTCTATTTCTTTAATGGAGAAGACAAATTGGATAGGGGAAGAAAAAAATTACTTCTCTAGAGGGAGAATCATGAAAGCCCTTAGAAGGTGTAGTGGAGCTGGGAGCTGTGTGCAGGATGAGATAAAAGTGAGCTCTCCAGGTGAGAGCAACACCCTAAGCAGGGAAAATGACCGGACAAACTGGAAATATGGGGTGATAGCAAGGCAGTGACTGGGGATTTAGGCACATGTAGGGAAATATTAGCAGATGAGTTTGGAAAAGTAGACCAAGCTACTCACCGAACAAACACTTGTCAAGTCTCTGTGATGTATCTGACACTCTGCTCAGCACTTGGATAAAAAGTTGGATAAAGACTTCCCTACCCACCCGACCCCCTTAGGGCACCAAACTGGCAACACTTGGGTCTCATAAGTAATGAATCATTTCAGACCCCACTTTATAGCTAGAGTCAGTATCATCGCATCCCAGTGCGATTCCTATGCGCCTGAAGTTGCCAACTACTGATCAATAAGTGTCCATATTTAAGGAGCCTGACCTTTATTGGAGGTGGTGAACAAGCAATCCAGGGAATGCAGTGCAGTATGACACATGTGAGAGAGAAGGACAGGGCAACATGCTGAGATAAACGGAGAGATGGGGTGAAAATGTCAAGGAGTCGGGGAAGAACGTAGTCGCACA
>NW_022902031.1:0-4976 GCF_012274545.1 Fukomys damarensis | reverse complement strand
TAAGGCAATGTGGCCTGCAATAGGTTAAAAAACAGCTTATTCCCCTAAATTGCAAAACTCCCATACAAGACCCTATAAATGAGCCAACACTCCTTCCCTTGGGACCCGCCTCCCTTTCTTCACCTCCCGGCCTTTGTGCCTCGCTTGAATCCCTTCAATAAAGATCTCCTGCTGGACTTCTTGGTGTGTGAGTGACCTGATTGGGAGGGGGTGCCCAAAGGAGCATGTGCGACCCCTTTCATTAACAATACTTGCAACTAATAATCATGATTCCTGCATAAGCACTCTGAAAAGTGCATTTGCTTTCTAACCTCCACTTCAACTTATCACCAAGTTTACAGCATTCCAGACACTTGTGTTGAGGCAGTGCTGCTAAGCACTCTCTTAGGCCTAAGGGCAAAGCTTCCTAGGAGCCTCTCAGAAAAGAGCTTCAATCTCTCCCTGACAGAGAACTACAATCAAGAAGGAATACAGTTTCACTAAGTATTAGAAGAGGGCTTCACTGTTAAACTGACAGAGTGGCAGCCTCGTGCTCTGGGGAGTACTTCACATTCAGGAAACTAACCACTTTGGTTTCAGTTTGCTAACCAGTGATAGTACCTGCTTCCCCTGTGAAACTCCAATTTAAACCACAAAAGCACTCTGAAAAGTGTGTTTGCTTTCTAATCTCCCCTTGAACTTATCACCAAGTTTACACAGCTTCAGATGCTTGTGTGGAGGCAGAGCTGCTCAGCACTCTCTTAGGCCTAAGGGCAAAGCTTCCTAGGAGCCTCTCAGAAAAGAGCTTCAATCTGTCCAAAGGCAGAGAACTACAACCAAGAAGAAATACAGTTCCACTCAGTATTAGAAGAGGACTTCACTCGTAAACTGCCAGAATGGCATCCCCTTACTCTGGGGTGTACTGCACATTCAGGAAATTAACCACTTTGGTTTAAATTTGGTAACTAGTGATAGTACCTTCTTTTTGGGCAAAACTGGTTCAAACCCCAGAAGCACTGTGAAAAATGTGTTTGCTTTCTAACCTCCACTGGAACTTATCAACAAGTTTACAGAGTTCCAGATGCTTGGGCAGAGGCAGAGCTGCTAAGCCCTTTCTTAGGCCTAAGGGCAAATCTTCCTAGGAGCCTCTCAGAAAAGAGCTTCAATCTCTCCCAGGCAGAGAACTACAACCAAGAAGGAATACAGTTCCACTCCATATTAGAAGAGGACTTTAGTTCTAAACTGACAGTGCTGTAGGTCCTTGCTCTGTGGAGTACTTCACAGTCAGGAAACTAACCGCTGTGGTTTTGATTTAGTAACCAGTGAAAGAACCTGCTTGTTGTGAAAACTGTGGTGTAAACCACAAAAGCCCTGTCAAAAGTGCATTTGCTTTCTAACCTTAAGTTGAGCTTGTCACCAGGTTTACATTGTTCCAGACACTTGTGGGGTGTCAGAGCTGCTAAGCACTCTTTTAGGACCAAGGGTAAAACTTCCTAGAAGCCTCCGAGAAAACAGCTTCAATCTCTCACAGGCAGGGAACTGCCAACAAGAAGGAGTACAGTTCCACTCAGTGTTAGAAGTGGACTTCACTGATAAACTGACAGTTGCAGCCCCTTGCTCTGTGGAGTACTTCTCGTTTAAAAAGCAAAGCACTTTGTTTTCAATGGGGTAACCCACGAAAGATATTGCTTCCCAGGAATACTGTGGTTTATACTGCAGAAGCACTCTGTAAAGTGCACTTACTTTCTAGCCCCAAATTGAACTTATCACCAAGTTTATAGAGGTACAGGCATTTTTGCGGAGTCAGAGCTCCTAAGCACTCTCTTAGGCCTTAGGACCTTTCTTGGTATAAGCCTCTCAGAAAATTGCTTCAATCTCTGTCAGGTAGAGACCTACAATCAAGAAGGAGTACAGTTCCACTCAGTATTAGAAGTGGACTTCTCTGGTAGACTCACAGATTTGCAGCCCTTTGCAATGTGGAGTACTTCATATTGTGAAACAAACCCCCCTTTTTTTTTCAATGGGGCAACCAGTGAAAGAAACTCCTTCCTGGGAAAACTGTTGTTTAAACTGCAGATGCACTCTGAAAAGTTTGTTTGCTTTCTAACCTCTACTTGAACTTATCACCAATTTTACAGAGGTCCGGGTGCTTTTGGGGAGTCACAGCTTCTAAGCAGTCTCTTAGGCCTAATGTAGAAGATTGCTAGAAGCCTCTCAGAAAACTGCTTCAATCTCTGCCTGGCAGAGACCTATAAACAAGAAGGAATACAGTTCCATTCACCAGGAGAAGTGGACTTTACTGATAACCTGAGAGTGTTGCAGCCCCTTGCTCTTTGGAGTACTTCCCTTTCAGGAAACAAACTGCTTTTGTTTCAATGGGGTAACCAGCAAAAGAAACTGTTTTCTTTGAAAAGTGCTGTGTATACAGCAGAAGCACTCTGAAAAGTGCATTCTCTTTCTAACCTCTACTTTCACTTATCTCCAGTTTACAGAGGTCCAGATGTTTGTGTGGAGTCAGAGCTGGTAAGGGCTCTCTCAGCCCTCAGCACCTTTCTTGCTAGAAGCCTCTCAGAAAGTGCTTCAATGTCTGACAGGCAGAAACCTATAAAGAATGATGAATACAATTCCATTCCCTAGGAGAATTCTCATATCTAAGCCCATGATGACACTAAAAAATGATAAATGTCTTACAATTGGCCAAAGTGAAATCATACCGAATTTTCCCAAGTGAAATTTTAAAAAATGCTATTCAGTGATTTAAATAAATTATCTGAGGAGTATTTAATTTTCAATAAAGTTGAAAAATCATATAATTCTAAGAACACAACATAATTAACTTTATAAGCATTTATTGCTTTTCTACAAAAAGTAATAGAATCATGGATTCACAAGGAAGTTTATCATAAATTAACAATACAACATTCATGTAACAAATCTGCAAACCCATAATAAAAGATATTGGGTCTGCTGTGTAACTCAGTGGGCCAGCCCACTATGTGGATGTGTAATGACTGTGCTGGCTCCCCAGCACACCCAAACCAAAGAAAAACAAAGGACAAATTTACAGCTTTTTTGTATTTATATATTAAAAGGCTTAGAAATTTCACCAATCAATAAAATTATAAAATTTAAAGTATAAAATTATAAAATTGAGTAACATCAATAAAATAGATTGCCTAAATCTTCATAACGTCCCTTCAGTGAGAATATCTGTGTACCTGATAATTCTTTCTTCTTGTCAAAAATCGGTATACATTTATACAACATACTTTAACCATAACAGATTTCCAGCCAAGCAAATAACTTTGATTTAATTTTAGATTCATTAATGTTCATGTTATTTTAATGTTTTTAAACAAGTTCTATGACACTCTAATATGCAAACCATGCAATCAACAGTAAGGATAAAAATTTTTTAAAGTAAAAATTAAAAACTGTAAGTTAAAAATATTAAAATTTTAAAAATATTTGTTAAACAGTTACATACACACACACACACACACACAATTTTTGTTGTAGAAATTGAGCCTTTAAGAATTTAATATGCACTTACTCTCTCAATTAGCCATCTGGTGATCTCTAAACATACTGGACTACAGAAGTGTATTCAGCATTACACATTTTGAGCAATTACATTTCTACAGAATACACTTTAGAAAATTACATTTTCATTTAATGTTCAAAATATTAAAAATGCTAAAGATCAGTTTAATGATACAGATGCATGATGCTAAGTTTGTAAGGAAATTTTGTGGGTGTGGAGAACTCTACGCTTCTATGCCTGTATGATGGTACTGGCATCATCCTGGCTCTAATAATATTTAACAAATCTGTTTTTAAAGAAAATTGAAATAAGGAAATTATGTTCAATATGGCTCACTTTTTAAAATATGATTATCAAATTCTCTCCGTGCTCCAAAGTGCCTTTAATAGACAATATATGTAGACAAGCTAATCATGATTTGAGAATCACAAGACTAAAAGTAGTTTGTTCTAACAGCATATCTTATGATATACCATTTTATGATTCTTAAAGGTAGGATTTTTTCCTCCAAATACATTATAATACATTGGGAATTATTTGAGAAGGCTATAGCAGACAGTCACATTAAAGAGAAATAGTATTCTCCCTCTCTCTGTAAGTAAAAAAAACCAAAAACATTATTGTGTGGTTGCAGTTCCATAATTCTTTCCAGATGAATATTTTGAATGCTCCAGTGTAATTATTCTGATGTCAAGTGCACGTACCAGACTTAGGAGTAGAATGATGCTTTGTACTGAAAATATGGCAAGGTAATTTGTTTTTATAGGACTTCTCAATTAGATGGAATTTTCTTAATTGCAAGATGAAAAGAAGCAAAATGTTAGATGAGAACGAATGTATCTTTGGAATCAGAACTTGATTGGCAAGTTTGGTTTAAATCTTAAGCTAAAATGAGTCATTCTGTAGATTTGTTATGTGTATTAGATTTTCCATGAATTATTTATCTCCTTGCTATATTAAAATAATCATTAATAAGCCTTTCTACTTTTATGAGTTAAAAATAAAATAAAAACAACTTGCTGTTGCAAAAAATAAAACACAACTCAATAAAGTAATTTGAGAGCACTATACCAAGAAGGAAGGATTGCAGGTCTAGTGGTTAATGTAAACTTTGCTACTCTCCTTATGCTTTGTTGGTCATCTTTGGGGAGATGAGAAACAACGTATAGCAAAGCTATTTTCTTGTTATGGAATTAGTCTTTTCTGTGGCAGAACATTTTTTCTCAGCAGTCCTGAGTGATGAACTTCACAAGACAATTAAGAGATGATTTAGTGTGGGGGACCAGCCCCCACTAGTCAAACAGTACCTGAAGGAGAGAGTGAGGATTGAGAAGGAAAGACACTCTAGGCAGAGTGGAGACAAAAGACTGTCTGCTTTAATTGAGGCAAGCCTGGTTATTTATACACACATTATTAGCACATTATCTTGTGTAGATACACAAGAAACATCTGC
>NW_022902030.1:0-205 GCF_012274545.1 Fukomys damarensis | reverse complement strand
ATGAACTTATGAATATGTACTGTGTACCTTGTGTTATAATGCAATCCTACTTTATTTATTTTGCTGCTCAAATTATTCCAGCTCTGGCCACTGGGAATTCTTTCTGATGTGTATTATATATTCCTTTGGCATACTCCAATCTGGTGAAGTTGTTTAGATGTTTACTTTTGTACTTTGTTTAGCCTGTCTTACTTTGTTATAGTAC
>NW_022902029.1:0-211 GCF_012274545.1 Fukomys damarensis | reverse complement strand
CTACAGTCTCTTAGTTTTGATACACAAAATGAATAGAGAGTGTGCTATCATTGTGTATTACAGAGGTTGGCTTATTCAAGAACATAGTCAGGTGGAGGTGGCCCCTCAATGCCTTGGGGTCCTGGAGGGCCAAATTGCAGTCAGGCGTGGAGTCCTGATCAGAAGGAGGGAGAGGGCTTGTAAAATGAAATGGAATATGGCTTGGCATGAG
>NW_022902028.1:0-263 GCF_012274545.1 Fukomys damarensis | reverse complement strand
AGTGAAGACTGACCTGGAACTCACTATGTAGCCCAGACTGGTCTCTAACTCACAGTGATCCTCTTTCCTCAGCCTCCCAAATGCTGGGATTACAGACCTGTGCCACCACAGCCAGCTCCAACATCATATAAAATGGCCAAAAACTGAAAACCTTCACATAAAAATCAGGAACATGACAAGGATGCCCTCTATCACTATTTCTCTTTGATATAGTTCTGGAAACATTAGCCATAGCAATTAGACATGAGAAAGAAATTAAAGCA
>NW_022902027.1:0-222 GCF_012274545.1 Fukomys damarensis | reverse complement strand
TCAACCTCCTTTTCTTCATCTGAAAAAAAGAAAATAATTATACTACCTCATGGGTTTGCTATATAAATTAAGATAATGTACATCTAACACTCTTGTGCTCATGACCCCTTCACCCAGTCTCAGGGTGGTATTGTGGTCCCGGAAACCAATCCAGTCACTAAAAAGAAACTTCTAATGAGCTTGCATTTAACCTCGGCATCTCTTCAACACTGTGCAGAGCTC
>NW_022902026.1:0-793 GCF_012274545.1 Fukomys damarensis | reverse complement strand
AATATCAGATTATTGCACTATATTTCACTGCAAAATGTACTTTCATAGTCTTTGATAATAGGTGCTATGACTACTGCTTCTTGCTGATGACTTCAGGTTTAATTAAGAGCCATGACCGAGGGACAATGCCATATTCAAGATGGCTTGTATTTGAGGGAAGGGAAAAAAAGAAAGGCATTTACCAAGGTGGTGAATTTTGTACAATTTCCATAGTATTGCTTTGTTTAACGAGCCCTTATCCTCACCTGAAATTCAGGAGAGAAATAACTGGTTAACTGTGGGAGGGAGATATGTGGTCAGGGTCTTTAGTTTTTAGGGTAATTCTGTAATTCATGTTATTGGGCAACATAAGGATTGAGAAGCTGCTGGTTGCTCCTCTCTGACTGCACCTCCTGACCCAGGTTCCTCACAGCCCCTCTACAGGGAAAGAACAAGATCTCTGCAGTGATTAAATTACACTAAAATGTCTGCACTCATATTCAAATGATAAATGAAGACTTTGGCTTACCTGGAGAGTTTCTCTGAGAATAATGCTCAGCAACTCACCTGCAATGGAAGACAAAACATCTGTCCTCTGGGAACCAGAAACATTACTTTCATTTTGATCCCAGGAGCATATTTCCCTAAACACCAACTCTAAGGAGGAGAGTAATGTAAGATGAATGATTTCCTAACTCAACCTTTTAGAATTAAAGATTTCAAGAATTTTATGTTAATCAAATTATTTTATAATATGTAAATATTTTCTTAATGCATTTTCTGAATCTATAATTTTCAAGATATTATTTAACTA
>NW_022902025.1:0-397 GCF_012274545.1 Fukomys damarensis | reverse complement strand
TTAGGGGGAGAGTCAGGCAAGCAACAAGATTGGAAACCCATGTATCTAGGTAGTGAAGACAATTTGATTATTTTATAATGCTAGTAAGCCACTCTAGTATCATATTCTGTATCTCTGCTGTGTTGCCAGTGGATATTTTTCCGGTTTATCTTTGTCCCTAAATACTCGCATGGCAGACCTTGTAAAATCTGCAGTTGCCAATTGTAGAAAAGTGCCCAGTGTTTCTTCCAAATGAACTTTAATTATGCCACAGATATCATAGAAATTTAAAATGTGAGCACATGGTAAGTCACTTGCTTTGCAACGCTCCATTTCAGGTTGGCAAAATAATTACAGAAGCTGCCGGGAAGAGCAATCTGAAGAGGGTCACCCTGGAGCTGGGGGGGAAGAGCCCTTG
>NW_022902024.1:0-225 GCF_012274545.1 Fukomys damarensis | reverse complement strand
ATCCAATCACCTCCCAAACAGATGACATTTTCGGGGGACACTGTAGGTCTAAACCATAACAGTGGCAAAAGGAAGAAGGTTGGGAACTGGGAAAGGTCCACCAACAGGGAATTGTTCTAAAGGTTTTTCCCCTTTTATATCCCTTTGCCATAGATCTGTTGGCAGTCATGGTTGGAAGATGCCCAAATTTCACCCAAAGCCATTGTCTCTAAAACCTAAATACCT
>NW_022902023.1:0-220 GCF_012274545.1 Fukomys damarensis | reverse complement strand
GCCAAGCAAGAACTGAACGCCCTGAAACCATTACCCAAAATAAATCTTTCCTTCTACAAGTGGATTTTTTTCAGCTGTTTGGTCACAGGGGCAAACAAAACAAAGCAAAACCGACAAGTAGCATATCTTTCATTTGTCCCCATAATAGAGGAAAACGTTACATTTATGGCAAGTTAAATCTTATAAGAGGTATAATTGCCTAAAGGTTTCCTAGCCTCAG
>NW_022902022.1:0-746 GCF_012274545.1 Fukomys damarensis | reverse complement strand
TATATGTATATACATTTTCATGGTGTGTTGTTGCTTTTGTCCTTATGAAATGTCTCCTTTTTATCTTAGTAATATTTCTTTCTTTATGTTCTACTTCGATACTAGTAAATACACATCAGCTTTCTAGGATTTGTATAATATAAACTTTCCTATCCTTTCATTTTGAAATTTCTATATCCTTATATTTAAAATGTGTTTCTCATGAGTACCATATAGTCAGATTTTGTTTTTTCCATTCTGACACAATTTGTCTTTTATTGGAGTGTTTTTATATTTACATTCAATATAATTACCAATCCACATTAGATTTGAATCTGTTATGATTTTTTCTAATACTAGCTGTTGAAAGTTTCTTATTCTTTTTTTTCAGATTAATAAAATAATTTTGTCATTCCATTTTTTCTGTATTTTCATTAGTTATATATTATTTTATAATTATCCTAGAGATTATAATAAGCATCCTTGACTAATAGCTTAGGTGATTTTAAACTCCATTTATATCTTTTCTGCTTTTTTTCATTTTGTTGTCATGAATTTTAATTCTACATATATTTAAGACTCCAGGTCAGTATTCACTTATAATTTCCCATATTTTTACCCTTTTTGGGTACTCTTCAGTTATTCCTGCATCTCTATGCTTTTGTTTGGGATCATTTTCTTCTACTTAAAAAAAAAAGTATGTTTTTAGTGTTTTTTTTAGTGTGGGTTTTATGATGAATTCTTTCAATGTTTGTTTAGTTGTTGAA
>NW_022902021.1:0-232 GCF_012274545.1 Fukomys damarensis | reverse complement strand
CCCCCTGGGAAGCTCTGTGTCCTGAAGTAGACTTCTATGTCTCCTCACTGGCACTGGGATCACTTTTCTCTCATCAGTTTCTGGTGTTTCCACTGCAAAGATGCTGTGAACGGCATGTCATTGGACTGGTGCTGGTCTGCCTGGGTTGTCCTTCATGCTGGAAAAAGTTCTCTGCCTCAGGCCCTCTTGCAGCCCTCTACACAGTCCTGTTTTTCGTAGGGTCCAATATCTT
>NW_022902020.1:0-207 GCF_012274545.1 Fukomys damarensis | reverse complement strand
CCTACACAATTTAGTGAGCCCTTTGCTCAAAATTGGAAAACAAATTTAAAAGGGCTGAGGATAAAGCACAGTGTGACAGTCCTGGGCTCAATCTTCAGTTCTGAAAACAATACAAACAGCAACAACTGGAGGGATAATAATGGTATTTACCCAACAGAGTTGCGTCAAAAAATGATAGAGTGCACATAAGGTGTTAATAAATTTTAC
>NW_022902019.1:0-369 GCF_012274545.1 Fukomys damarensis | reverse complement strand
CACAGTGAATGTCACTGGGACTTTCTTTCCATAAATAGAACACCTCGCCACAAAGCATGGTATGCCATCCACCCTTGTCCCACATGAGTGAGAGATGCAAATCCTCATGGTGTGCTCAGGGCAACATCTCTCATGCATGTTTGGCCAGGAGCCAGGACATCTGCTCAAATGGTGGGGTTGACTCTCAGGGCCAAGCCTGTCTGCTGCAGTCTCCATGGTTACCACCATCCAGCCTTCCCTGCCACCTGTGGGAAGCGTTCCAAGCTGCTCACTTCCTGGCATTATGACAGCAGAAGCAGGAGGTACGAAAACGAGTACTCTTTCAGAACCTGTAGAAGAGAGTACCCAAGATAATGGATCTTAACAAGA
>NW_022902018.1:0-689 GCF_012274545.1 Fukomys damarensis | reverse complement strand
AACCAGATAGATGATTATATCTCAGCATTTAAAGAAAGAATACCATTTTCATTATGTTGTAAATGCCAAGAGGTCATAAACAATCAATTTTCATAATTTTAAACCTCATTTTGATGGCAAAATACTCTCAAAGTGTGGATGTTCTTCCTTAGGGTGGGATATGATTAGTAAATGATGCTGAAGTAGCAACTCATGTTGGACCAAGCCATGGCTCTTTGTTGCCCATGAGAATCTTCTATGGGGCTTGTTAGAAAGAGATTCCTGGACCAACCAGATTCTGATCTATATCCAGTGGGTGTCACAGAGGGTACAGGTGAACTGTGTTTTTCATAAACTGATATCAGTGCAGATTTTCTGTTAATCATAATTTGAAAAAGTAAGAATAAGAACCTCAAAATTTTGAGCCTGTGCCTAGGGCTTGGTCTGCTTTATAATATCATAAACAGACACTAGTCCTTCATTGGTCAATTTTCACAAGCCTATTTGGAGCTTATTTCTAATTGATTTATTTAATTCTAAGCTTAGCTTTTTACAAGATCCAGTTTTACTGCTTTGTTTTATTGAAGCAAAATTCAGTAACATTAAGAACTTTATTACAGGGCTGGGGACTTAGCTCAGTGGTGCTGCACCTGCTTTGCAAGCACAAGGTCCTGAGTTTGATTCCTGGTACCACAAAAAAAAAAAAGAAA
>NW_022902017.1:0-2427 GCF_012274545.1 Fukomys damarensis | reverse complement strand
ATATCTTCCTGAAAGAATTAAAAGCACCACAGCACAGCAACATGTGCACATCCACGTTTATAGCGGCACAGTCCATGATAGCTAAATCTTGGAAACAGCCCAAATGCCCATCAGAGGGCATGAAGGAAAGAGAGAGGAATGGGGAAAAAAAGATCAAGATATTTCATGTACAGATCCAAGTTCCCTAAGATGAATGCGATCATCATGTATTTCTAAAACGCACGAATAAAATTAAACATAAAAACTGCAGATGAGTCAGTTTAGAAATGTCAGAAAATCTTGAGAGACCATAATATTTTACATTTAAAAAAAGTTCCTTTAATTTGTAGTTTACTGAAATTTTATAATTAAACTATCAATAAAAACTTAGAGACATAAATACAATAAAGTGGTGATTACAGTGTGTTACAAATGTCATTCATACTTTGGGAAATAATCTTTGACATAGAAACATTAGCAAAGGCACCATTTGACCCTTTTGTATATGACTATTTAATAGTCATACATCTGGCTGTTCTTAGATCAAGTATTGAATCTCCCAGCAATTCATCAATAGGATTTAGAACAATTTATTGTGAGTTTTTGAAACATTCTGCATAAGTATCTCACAGTACTTCTAGTTTAGCGCAGTTATACATTTATTTGCCTATTTTCCTTCTCAAATGTGAGTTCTACAGTGTAGTCCAGATCATCTGTTTTTAGCTGTTAGTAGCTTGATTGACTCTCTCTCTTCTGTCTCTCTTTCTTATACTATATAACAGTAGGTATGTAAAGAGATGACATCCCAGCAGGAAAGAGTGTAGGCACCAGAATCATACATCCAGATTGTACACACTCACTTCAAAACAGTTGTCCAGTGTGATCCTTCTTAAGTTACTTCAAATTTTGCCACAGTTTTTAATTTACAAATTTGACATAATGGTAAATTAAAATTTATCCGATAATGATCAAGTAAATATTTGTACTGATGGATGCATAGTAAGTAGTAAATGTTTCTGCGTTCCATATTCATATTTATATTAATTTTGAGGAATCTTAGTTCTAAGCTTTCCTTTCCCGTCTTTGGGGTGGGGGGGGCACCGGGGATTGAACTCAGGACCTTACGCTTGCAAGGCAGGCGCTGGAAGCACTGGGCTAAATCGCCGGCCCTCCTGTCCTGTTTTGTGTCTACGTAAATTCTTAATTTTACAAATTACATTACCCACTCAAAACTAAGATCTCATTCTGGGTCTCCAAGCCACACATCTAAATACTCACAAGACTCCTTATTATTCAGGATTTTGTTCACCTCCCTTCTTCAGATAAACATTCTAATCTTAGTGTGCCACTCCTGATGACTCCTTATTATTCAGGATTTTGTTCACCTCCCTTCTTCAGATAAACATTCTAATCTTAGTGTGCCACTCCTGACATCACTGCAACATTTATCAAGGTTGATAAAAATTATGGATGATTAAATTTAAAAGAATTTCTTACACTAAAAGATATAGTGCCAAAATCCTCCTCAGAATACTCTGCCTCGGTTCCAATACATTTACCTCATCACACTTGCAGTGTGATGCATTTCTGAAGTCAATTTTTCATGAGCGTCTTTAGTTGAGGTGCTGCGTCTGCCTTGATGTTGAATACTGATTAAAAACATTTACCCTTCATAGTAATTTTGTCTTTGGGCAAGAGCTGACACGTACATGGTGGCAGATCTGTTGAATGCATACAGTAGATTGGGACACAAAATAATGCGTTCTTTTTATTTATTTATTTTTTTTACAAGCCCGCTTTTCTGTTAGAAGACACCCAGCTGAAGTACTCTCCTTGGATTTTGATCCCTTCGTCGTAAAGATTTTAATTAAAAAAGACTTCTAGAAATCCCTCAGAAAGAGACAAGAACCACAGAATAAGTGTATTGAAAGCGAGGGGAACGATTTGTGAGTCAGTGGATGGCAATCTATCTTTTACAGCAATATATTTTAAATTTAAACGGTTACCGTATTTATTGATCACCCCTTATACACAGATCAAAATGGTCAGGTATTTCTTATTATTACTTATCATATCCAATAACTCTAACAAGGCTCTGCAGTCTTCCAAATGTATCTCATGTTCACTTATTTGACTTTAGACTCTTTACCTTCCCGGTACAAGAAATCTTTATGTCTCACAGGAACTACCATACTTTGACCATAATTATTGTTTTTATTTCTCAACACTCTCTAACTATTCAATAGTTATTAACACTTATAGCAGAAATATCTTTAGACATGCAAGTAAAATTACAAAATGAGCCTAACGAAATCTTCCAGACCCTGGGAGATGGGGGCCTCCTCTGCTGTCTGACTTCATACCTTGCACCCTCTCTGGAACTCCGCAACCATGCCGCTCAGCCAGCTCCCGGAGAAGGCTCTTCTGCTGCTGAAAATGCTCTTCCCT
>NW_022902016.1:0-271 GCF_012274545.1 Fukomys damarensis | reverse complement strand
ACAAATTTTACTGCATGATCTCAATCCTCATCCTTTTGCTGCTTCTAGTTCATAGACTCATAAGCTGAGGCTTAGGGAGGTAAAATAATTGGACTAAGATCAGATTAATATGTTATACCAGATATGAACCCAGGTAGTGTGATTCCCAAGCTCCATGTTCCGTGGATGATTTTTGTGGTAAATCATCATGTGACAGAAATAGTTCTCAGGGACCCAAGGAATGGAATTGAAGAAAGAGCATCAAGTCATAGCAAATAAAAATGCCTGGACT
>NW_022902015.1:0-598 GCF_012274545.1 Fukomys damarensis | reverse complement strand
TTTTTTTCTCTCGTTTTGGGGATGCAACACCCAGCATCCAGCATGCTAAGCGACTATTCTGCTACTCAGCTGCATATCTAGCCCCTAGGTTTTAAATTTTTCATGCATTGTGATTTTTGTTGAAAACTTGCTCGCACTTGTTGTCTCGTCCTGAACAGGTTCTTCTGAAAAAGTATCTTCTGAAAGTTTTATCATTGTACTTTCACATTCGGGTCTCTGATACATTTTCAGTTAATTTTTTTGTTTTTTTGTACTGAGGATTAAACTCGGGTCCTTGCACTTGGGAGGCAGGCGGTGGCACCACTGAGCTAAATCTCTGTCCCTTAACTTAATTTTATATATACGTCATGATATCAAGGTTCCTATTTTTACATGTGGATAGACAACATTTGTTGGAAAATTCTCTTTTCTCTTGAATTCCCATTGACATCCCTGTCAAAACTCATCTGACCAGCCAGGCACGGTGGCACATAATCCCACCACTCGGGAGGCTGAGGCAGGAGGTTTTCTGAGAGTTTGAGGCTAGCTTGGGCTACGTAGTGAGTTCAAGGCCAGCCTGAACAACAAAACTAATGAGACCTTGTCTCAAAAAACCAAA
>NW_022902014.1:0-205 GCF_012274545.1 Fukomys damarensis | reverse complement strand
ATCTGCACGACATTATTGTATTATTTCATTGTATCCCAGATAAGAAAACCATATACAAAATTTGAAATTCTTGGTTCAATGCCACATCTCTATAGAATGATGTCCAAATTAAAAGTTGTTACCTAGCAAAGGAGCTCCTGTGTTTGTTTCCTTTGTATAAAGAAATATAGAAATTGCCTGATATTTTCACTGTTACTGAAGACTT
>NW_022902013.1:0-2423 GCF_012274545.1 Fukomys damarensis | reverse complement strand
TTTTTTTACGAGTAGAAACTTTTAATACTATCTAGAATACTGCCAAGTTAATGTGTTACTGTCTCATTTCCTGATAATTGATGACTGAGAATCTTTTGACTCTTGAAGTACCTGAGGAAACAGTTATAGTTCCTAGAACAGTCTGTTTCAAGGAAACTTTTTAGTAAGGGTGCAGGGAAGGCTTCTGTGGACTTTACAATTCAGGAACTTTTACAGATTATTTCAAATGATATACTTTATCTTCCTCTTCAATCTCGGTTCCTTTCACGAGTCTTCACTGTTCACTAATGTAACAGAGTCATCGTTTCACTGGCAAAATATCAGTGGCATTGAGCCACGAATAACAAAGAAAAAGGGGGAAGCTGTCAACTCATAAATCCTGTCTGTTGTCCGACAGTGGCTTTCCTTTTGTGCGCTTCTAGTGTGCATTTGAGCTCATACATAACACTAAACAATTTGGTTTTGTCCTTAGGTTACTGAGCTGGGTTCAGATATAGGTTCTTTTACTTGTATCTCCTGTGGGCTATACAATCACCCATGTTTGAAGGAAGCCTAAACCGTACTAAAACATAACTATGTTGATATTTCAATGAAGAAAAGCCAAGCATATTTAACAAGAAGTTATGCTGACTTTTACTCTGTCGAGTGAATGAATACGGGGCAAGGGTGGGCTGAGAGTGGGTTCTACTCCTCAGTGGACCCCATCAAGTCGGTCACTCAGCTGACTGAACTCCGAAATGCTGCGTCCCCCACAGCACATGCAGCGTCAGGTGAAATAATAAATAAGAATGTGGTCCGTGGACTCTAAAGGTCTCAGAAATTTTAGGTGATATCTGTCCTGGGAGAGGTAAAATCTGAAGAGTTTGAGTAGGGAGGGGATAACAGTAACAGAAGTGAACACCACCTTCCTCCTGTGTGTCTGGCAGTGTTTGAAGCAATTACATGTAATTTATATAACTGATAAATTATATGAGCTTCGTAATATTTCCACGTGGTAGATACTCATTTTGCAGATGAAAACTGAAGTACAGAAAGGAGAAGTAACTTATCAAAGGTCACTCTGTAACTGCTAATGTTAGGATTCAAACCCAGCTAATTCCTCATCCCACCTCTCAGAGAGCATTTTGTTAGATGAAATCAGAGAGCTTATTGCAACCTATGATGTATGCACCTCGAAATGGGAAAAGGGAAAGCAGATTTTGAATAAAAACTCAAAGAAAATGAGAGTGAAGAAACACTGCACTCAAAGGGCAAGGAATAGGGAAAATCCTTGAGGATATGGGGAAAGGAGGTCTATGCTTTGACTGATTTATGATTTATAAAATTAACCAAAATATACTTAGAAATTAATTTATGATTGAAAGACGCCGTTAAAGCCACTCAGGCTTTGTATTTAATTCCAGCTGTATATACCTTACCCAACTTGACCTGTCACCCTTGGTAGACTGACCCCTCTGCAAATGGGAACAGTAGCTCCTTGCAGAGCTTTCCCACCCATAAAATGAGGCAATGATCAGAAATGTCTGTTAAGTATGGCACTGGACTGTTCAGCTTTCCTATTGCTGGAGCAAAAATACCTAATACTCACAACTCAAAGAAGGAAAGGTTTATTTCCACTCACAGTTTCAGAGGTCATGGTCAGCTGGCTCCAGAGCCAAACCAGGATGGCAGAAGGGCATGCTGGAGCGAGGTGCTCGCTTCCTGGTGATCAGGAAGCACAGCATAGACAGGGGCACTGGAAAGGAAAGGGACAGGGCCCGGATATAGCTGGAAGATCACAGGTCCTTGACTTATCCAGATACACTCAGAAGTGTGCTTTACCCATCTGCTAGGTATCTCTTAGTCCAGTCATATGTCACAAGCACTTAAGGTGTGTCATACTCCAGGACATTGCTCTAAACTACTGAACTGTTGTCTCAGAACGATTACCTTAATACTTACAACAAATTGTTAAGTTTTACTCTACTTTCAATTTCTTTTTCTCCTCAGCAATGTGGAGTGGCCTCTTTACTCACCTAACACAATCTTGGAATAATTTTAAGGGTCTAGACCCAAATTATACGACATGGATGGATATCATGGAGAAGCATGGTTACCGAACACAGAAATTTGGAAAACTTGATTACACTTCAGGACATCACTCCGTTAGGTAAAGAATAAAACAAAATCCATCCTGATAGGTTGCCCTCCGCGGTAACACATACATGAGCTCCTTTTTATTTTTTAACAATTTTCCCACAAAGGTAAATCTCTTAATCCCTCGATTGTGCTAATTTGGCTAAACCTTCAGTTTTCGTTAATCTTCTTAAAATATTAGAATGGCTAATAGGCTGGTAATTTTGTTATTCTTAAACATTAAAGGTTTATAAGTAGTACTTGTAAAATCGTTTAGCCTGTGATTTATTTTGATTGAGTTTCCATTA
>NW_022902012.1:0-435 GCF_012274545.1 Fukomys damarensis | reverse complement strand
TAATTCTTGGAGAAAACAAGAGATATTAGAGCTGTAAGAGACAAGAACATTTGTAAAGTGTTGTTCCTTTGTTGTTATCTTTTTTGACACATCCTCTCTGATAACTGTGATAAAGTGACTTGGACAATGAAGATGTCAGAGACAAATTGATACTTGTGTTTTCTTTGTTATGAAAGAATCTTCACCCCCTATTGCTGTTATTATTTCCTTATTGTAAAGTAGCACCAGGAAATGGTTAGATAGTAATTTTTCATCTCAGCCCCTTGGACTCTTTCAAACATGTGTTCTAGTTCATTCTAATACCTAAATCATATTGGAAAATGGCAAGAGTAGCTCTAAAATGTGATGGGGCAGTTTCATATGAACAATATGAAAAGCAAGCTCTGCTTATTTTCACTAGTGTCTTTGAAAGAACTGTACAATTCAGGAATATCT
>NW_022902011.1:0-432 GCF_012274545.1 Fukomys damarensis | reverse complement strand
GGAACTAATACTATGAAATATGTATTGAACTTGAGGGTTTCAAATTCCTTTATAATAATCTCTAACACTTGACTGACACACAGACCTTATAATGGAAGCATCTCTTATGGATTCTGGAATACACTTAAAACATTTTCATGTCATATTTCTTATCTATGAAAACATGAATCAATTATAAACTCCATAAGTGCTGGTACATAAGCTCTGGTACATTTGTAAAATCAACAAACATTTATAAATCAATGAAATCATTGTGATGTTTGGCTAATTGACAGAGGATGCAGCCTTACTTAAACTAAATCACCACAGCCAATGGCCATGAGTTCCTTGCAGCTTGTATGTGAATCCTTCAACCATACGCCAATGAATGGAACTCCATTCTCCCTGTCACTTTTCCATTGAGACTATAGCAATTCCAACACACTGTGTTGT
>NW_022902010.1:0-201 GCF_012274545.1 Fukomys damarensis | reverse complement strand
CCCCTGTGTTGTTGGGTATTACTCCTTCATCCTCTGAGCACTTCCTTCTTTTCTACACAAGATGTTTCATTCATGTCTTGTGCTTCGCAGGATCACCATGTCCCGTGGAATCCTGTTTCCTTTCTGTGGAAGGTGATGGATCCTTCCATGGGAGTTCATTGTCACTACGATGTCACCACACCTGGTGCCTCTCAGGGGACA
>NW_022902009.1:0-697 GCF_012274545.1 Fukomys damarensis | reverse complement strand
TTTCCCTTTGTACTGTATATTTTTGAAGAAAAAGAAATTTATATTTTAAGGAATTGTAAAAAGTTGTAGAAATAAGTGTTCTGTACTCATTTGGACAACTCTGACATTGTAAGCTTTTTAGATCAAATATTTGGGAAAAACAATGAAATAACTAAATTGTTTGCGTTTAGCTACAGTCTAGCACTTCCGTATACTTTTTCAGTTTCAAAAGCTAAATACAGTAAGACAGTTACTCACAGGATGGAAACTCTGGGTTACTGTTGGCATCGAGTGTAAAAAGCCTACATTGTAATGGATTATTAGATAAGAATGCTGTGAAACTGGGTGCCTCCTTTCTGATATAGCTTGCTACCTAATTAGATACAATTAGCATTTTAAAATCTATGCACTTAAAGAACAAAAGCTGAAAAAATTTATAAGAAATTAAAAAGAATATATAGAGTCTTCATTTACAAAAGTTTAAGCATACTTTTATTTGTATATTCTGGGCAGCCTTTTAGGAATAAAATAAAGCATGATGAGATGGACTATGATGATATAGAAGGTTAGCACTTTCAAATACAAAGAAAAAATGTAAATAGAGAAATAAAGGTGTAAAAACCAATGTGTGCACATCACAATGAAGAAGTCAGGGATTACATGGTTTTTCTTCTCATTGGGACTTTTACAGTTTATACAGAAAATGTAAAAATTATCC
>NW_022902008.1:0-1992 GCF_012274545.1 Fukomys damarensis | reverse complement strand
AGGCAGGCCATGGCATCACTGAGCTAAATCCCCAGCCCATCTTTTCCTAGGTTTTAATGGTTTTCCCCTCTGCTTGGGCTAGGCCAGTAGGTATGAAACTCTAGGCCAGTAGGTATGAAACTTTGTCTGGATGACAAAGTGTTGAGACCAGACAACTTCATGTTGCAGTGGCTTGGTGGGCACCTGAAATACAGAGACTCAGGTTGTTCAGGGATTTGGCCCCATCCTTCCTGGTAGGACATAGCTCTGCCGTGCTACCCATGCCAGCATTCCTCCACTAGTGGCTGAAAAGCTCTCTTCTGTCAGTGGGTGTTCATCCTGAAGAGTTTTAGTTATGGAATCTTTATTCTCTGCCAAGAGTAGGGAAGCTATCTCTGCAACTAGACCACCTGTCATGAAAGAATGCTGAGTGGGCATTCCTTCAATGGTACCTATTGCTCAACACCGACTGAACTAATAGCATTTGCTGCTCACTATCCCCTCCTCAAACTTTTGGAAAAGTTGGTTACCTTCTTTTAATCCTTCTGGGTTTTTGTTCCCCATTATCTTGATTCCAAGAGCACTGTGAGAAGTTAAACAAACCCGAATCCTACCCTGGAGAAAGGTCAAAAGAGTATCTCACTTGAAAATACCTAGGACTTTATTAGTAAATCCCTTATTCAGTTCCATTTCAAAACACATCTCTCTAGTTGAGTCTGAAAGACAGGTAGCACATCCCTTTTACTTGAACCTATAGCCCTGCAAAGAAATTCCCAAGAGTTAGACTCATTGTGAGTGCATGAAGTTGGGTCTTACCTACAGGTAATCATTCTACATACTCAGGTCAAGAATCTTTCAACTGGGCCAAAGAGGTAGGGCTTGGAGGAGGTTCCTCCTTTATACTTGTGTACTTTGTCCCCTCTCCAAGATGGGACAAGTTTTATGGGCAATCTTTGTGTGCCCCATTTTCCCACATACTTACACATATATTTATACTACTGGATGTTCTTAAGAGAGACCTACAGGAAAATTTCATTTATAATTCTACTAATCTAGATTTCAGACCTACTGTAATCATAGGTGAGGACCTGGATATGTCCTCCTTTAGTAAGAGAAACCAGAACAATAGAATGAGACCAGATCATGATCTTACTAATGCAGAGACCAAATGCCCAAACCTGTCCTAACCATTAACTGACACTCAATAATATTGGCTCCTTCCCTTATTATTTTCTCAATAGATCTATTGATTTTACTAGTAGTAAGCAGACAGAAGCCAGGAGTGCTGAGGGGTTGAACCCACAGATTAATTTTTTCCTCTTGACCCAGATAAAAAGAATTTCTGGAGCTGGATGAAAGGTTTTGTACATTCTTATTTCCCTATTCCAGAAGGCCGAAGATCCACAGGATCCTATCTGAAAGTGACTTCTTTGCTCTTTCTCTAAATGCCCAAGCCACACAGGCTCTATTCTCTTCTCGGGTTTCTAAGTGAGGGCCAAACTGCCCCAAATAGAGACAGCCCAGACACCTGGCACAATGCATAAGAATTTGATATGTGCAATAAAAGCTTGTCTTGCTTAATGCATTCAGCCTTTTATCCACAGGAGCTAATATCCTTTTGGGAAATGCTGTGATTTAAACTGAGCTGTTGGAGAAAGGGAGGGTGGAGAGGGAATGTAGGACTCTTACCATCTAACCCCCTATCTCCAACCACTTAATAACTTGGCTAAAAGCCACAATCAATACAGAGCCATCAGCCAAGCTCCAGCCCCTCACTGCCTTCCCAATAAATCAACAAGATTTAGTAAGCCACCAGTCAGAATCTATGTCACTTAAAAAGTGTGGATTCCTAGACCAGTCCTACAGAGACTGATTAATTTCTCCTGGGCACTTTGATTAGGTTCCATTTGGAGAACAGTAGCTATTGATAGAGTTCCTGCTGTTAGACCTTCCAAATGTATTCCTGCGACAAGCACATATTTAGCAAATGACCCATTCTTCTGTAAATTTTTT
>NW_022902007.1:610-811 GCF_012274545.1 Fukomys damarensis | reverse complement strand
GGCTTAACTGTGATAATTGAAATAAAGATTTTTTTGTAGAGTGCTATTAGTATTTTCATTGTACTTCATATAGGGATTTATTTCTGTTGATCTTTTTAAGACTTTGTACACCAAGGAACGGTCAATGTTGAAAATTTTGATGCTTTTTAGAAACATTCAATAAATATTAAAACTTCAATGCTTTATTTTTAACACTTTTTC
>NW_022902007.1:0-345 GCF_012274545.1 Fukomys damarensis | reverse complement strand
AGACCAAACACTTTGAGAAGAAGGACATGTTTAGATTAATTTTTTTCTCCTTTTCTTAAACTTATTGGTCTTTTTTTTCTTTTGTTTTTATTGTTTGTTGATTTCTCTTTTGTTCTTATGTAATTCTATTTACTTTTTAACTGTTTTTTCTTTTTCAATTTTTATCTTTTGTTAGTGCATGTTTGCAGTACGTCATGATTATACTCCTCATGAGGACTGATACATGTTCATAACACATCTTAATTTTTAATTCTTTAATTGAATTTTTATTTCACTTCTCTATTTCTCACCTTCTTATTCTATATTCCTTTTTTAAATCTTTATTTCTTCCATATTTCCCTTTAC
>NW_022902006.1:0-286 GCF_012274545.1 Fukomys damarensis | reverse complement strand
CCCCCGGCTTCCCACATCGTCCCGGAACTTTGTGAGCAATGCCCGGAGTTGTAGCAGGCGAGAGTGGGTTCACTGGGGGGCTGGGGTTTCGCCAGGACTCTCCTGTCATGGGAGCGGATACGCAGCCAGGAAGTGTCCCCAGTCTGGGAGTGGGTGGCCCGCCATTCCCGGGTGACTCTGGGCTGCTTCCTCCTGCAGGGTCCCCCGCAGCGGGGCTGGGCCGCTATGCTGCTCTGGTGGCTGGAATGCCCAGGTGCCCTAGAGGGACCCACCAAGCCCCAGAGAC
>NW_022902005.1:0-204 GCF_012274545.1 Fukomys damarensis | reverse complement strand
GCCTCGTGTTGTTCAGCAACCCCAAGGTATAAGCTCACCCAAGGTAGGACAGAACTGGAAGGGACGTCCTGCAGCATTTCCTCTTTGGGCGAAGGGAGCTGGTTGGATGAGCTGTCAGCTGGCATCGTTTCCAGGTCCTCCCTCCTCCTTTGTTTTTCCATTCCCTAGAATTAAGAGTCGGTAGGTAGGAGGGGCACAGAGAGG
>NW_022902004.1:0-237 GCF_012274545.1 Fukomys damarensis | reverse complement strand
ACGTGTGCCTTATTTATTTCACTTAGGAGTATATCCTCAATATGTGTCAATTTTCCTATGAATGAATCCAATTTCTCTTTCTTTATGGATAAGAAGTATTCCATTTTATAGAAAAAAACACATCTTCTTTATCCAATATCCAACTGATGGGAAAATGGGGTGTTTTCAATTTTTAGCTATTACAAACTGTGCTGCTATAAACATGGATGTGCATATATCATTCTGTTATGATTCTTT
>NW_022902003.1:0-251 GCF_012274545.1 Fukomys damarensis | reverse complement strand
AGTAGAATGTTCTTAATCAGGTTAGAAATACATTTTAAAACTACAAACAAATACATAGCAAATATATTAATTAATTTATTATTGAAAGGTTTTATCCTAAGGCATGTGAAAAAATAAAGTTGGCTGGTGTCCCTGTTGCATTTAAACAATGTGCTGTTAAACCTAGCCAGTGAGGTAAAGTCAAAAATAATGAAATAGAAATAAGAAATAGGAAATGATAAGTGAGCTATAAACACGTACAATAGGATTAT
>NW_022902002.1:0-220 GCF_012274545.1 Fukomys damarensis | reverse complement strand
TCTGTCACCAAACAACACCCTGAGCCTACTGTGAGCTGGTAGGAAACATCATGCCTGGGCTACATGTTTTCAGACACTGCCACGTGTCCCTGAGGGGAGCGACAAAAGCCACCAAACTGAGGACCTCTGCTTTTCAGAGGCACACAGCGAAATATGTGCTTGATAGTATTTCATTTACAATCAGCTCATGCTGCTCACTCCGGGAGCTGGTGCCAGAGCC
>NW_022902001.1:0-277 GCF_012274545.1 Fukomys damarensis | reverse complement strand
TGAAGAAAGTAAAGGAATTTTAACTGAAGGGAAGAAATATATGGAGCACATCTACGGAGCTCAAAGAAATCTACTTTTACTAAAATCAAGTAAATTGGAGAATTAGAAAAGGATCAAGTATTGGTCAATTTCCTGACCGTTTTCCTTGATTTCAGAAATTTTATTTTAGCTCTTCTTGAATGAAATTGCTGACCCCATAGCCTAGTATGAAATATGCTTTCATTTGTTGAACTATAGTATTTATTACATAAGGGAATTCTATAGTTCAGTATTGAGC
>NW_022902000.1:0-217 GCF_012274545.1 Fukomys damarensis | reverse complement strand
GGAAAGATACCCAGCAGAGGGATGGCTGGGTCAAATGGAACCTCTAGTCCCAATTCTTTGAGGAATCTCCATAATGACTTCCTAGTGGTTGCACCAGTCTGCACTCCCACCAACAATGGAGAAGGATTCCTTTCTCTGCACAACCCCACCAACGTTTGTTATTGTTTGATTTCTTGATAGCAGCCATTCTTTGTGGGGGTGAGGTGGAATCTCAGTG
>NW_022901999.1:0-283 GCF_012274545.1 Fukomys damarensis | reverse complement strand
TGCACACAAGCCTCCAGTACTCTGTATACTTGGAGATAGGTTCCGTTTGATGTTAGAACACAAACGTACTTTGCAGAGGGCTTCTGGGGTTTAAAGTGCAGTTTTCCGCAGGAAACAGCTGCTCTTGGGGCTTAGCCTTTTAAAGCGAAATCGGTCAGTTTCATGAATGTAAAGTACTCCACAGAGAAAGGTGCTGCAACTCTGTGTGTTTCCCAGTGAGGTCCACCTCTTATGTGGAGTGCAACTGTATTCCTTTTTGTTTGTAGGTCTCTGCCTGGCAGAG
>NW_022901998.1:0-486 GCF_012274545.1 Fukomys damarensis | reverse complement strand
GCACTCCAGACCTGTCAAAGGACATAGCCCACGTTGGTGTACACAACAGTATTTTGCTTAACGAAGGCCTCTGTTATGAATATTGATCTAAATAGTGAGAAGGATACTGGGGCCATTTTATGCGTTTATCTGTGTCAAGTCTTTCTGGTAATAAGCACTTAATTTACATGTATTTTAATCCTGTGAAGGAGTCCAGATAAAGAAAAGAAAGATACTTAACCTTCAACAAATGTTATTTTTTGAAACACGATTTATGTCATTAAATGTTATATTATTTCGCATATATAAAGCAGATGTTATGTAAGAATGTTGTATATTTTAACATAAATCCATTTAGAGAGATTATCTAGATTCATTAATTTTTCATAGTGCCTTTTTCACATGAGTCAGCTGGAAAGTCTGCAATAAACAGTATTTGCTGTATGTTAATAAATGGCTTTTGTCTTGTTGGCAAAAAAGATGTCTGCTTTGTACCCTGAGGATTAG
>NW_022901997.1:0-226 GCF_012274545.1 Fukomys damarensis | reverse complement strand
ACAGACCCATCAATGGATGGGGTGGAAAAATGAATAGCCACATGTAAAAGAAACTTTGCCTTATACCATATATAGAAATTAATTCAAAATGGATCACTGACCTAACTATAAGACCTAAAGCAAGCCGGGCGTGGTGGCGCACACCTGTAATCCCAGCACTCGGAAGGCTGAGGCAGGAGGATCACTGTTGAGTTCAAGACCAGCCTGGGCTACATAGTGAATTCCA
>NW_022901995.1:0-321 GCF_012274545.1 Fukomys damarensis | reverse complement strand
ATCATTTTATTGAGATATAATTAACTTCAAGAAATTTACCCACTTAAGTGCATCATTCAGTGGGTTTCAGTTAATTAACAGAGTTGTGCCATGATCATACAGTTTAATTTTAAAACTTTTTCTTTATCTCCCCCAAAACTTTCATATTTATTATCAATTGTTTCCAATTTTCACAATTTCCCCCTTTAATCCTAAGCAATCCCTAGTTTACTTCCTGACACTATTGTGGACATTTTCCCCATTGTGGGAATTTCACAGAAATGGGATCATCCAACGTGTAATGCCTTGTGAGTTTCTTTATTTCTTTACTTAGCACAGTAT
>NW_022901994.1:0-773 GCF_012274545.1 Fukomys damarensis | reverse complement strand
TGATAACCCACAGATTAAACCAAGGACAGCCCAACAACAAAAATAAAAATGAGAAAACACTTACACAGATCAATCAAGCTCTAGAAAAATTCAAAACAGAGATAATTTCCCAGATAACCATAGAGATAGTTTGCAAAATGGAAGTCACGATTCGAGACTCTAGAGCAGAAACTGACAAAAAAATACATGAGCTCAGGACCATGATAGAAGCCATGAAGGCCCAGCATAAGAAAGAAATGGAAAAAATACATGCCCAACATAGGAAAGAAATGGAATCCATAAAACAGATTCAAACAGATATCCAGGAGATTAAACACTCTATTGAAAGTGTATGCGACAGAATAAAAGAATGCGAAGATAGGCTCTCAGATACAGAAGATAAGATTGCAGTCAGTGACCATGAAAAGAGAGGTCTCTTAAAAACAGTAAGGGATCATGAGAAATCGATCCAACAACTCCTAGATGATGCAAAGAAGAATAACATAAGATTGATAGGAATCCATGAAGTAGCAGGAGAAAATACAAATGACTTAAAAAAGCTGTTTGCAGAATTAATGATAGAAAACTTCCCAAATAGAGGGGAAGAATCTGACATTCAGATAACTGAGGCATATAGGACCCCAACTAGCTACAATCAAAAAAAATCTACACCTAGACATATAATAATCAAGATCCCAGAAACCCAACAGAAGAACAAAATACTACAGACGGTAAGAGAATAGAAACAAATTACATACAAAGGAAAGCCCATCAGAATCAAAGCAGACTTTTCA
>NW_022901993.1:0-338 GCF_012274545.1 Fukomys damarensis | reverse complement strand
AGAGAGAGAGAGAGAGAGAGAGACACGGGGGGGAAGGAAGGAAGGAAGGAAGAAAGAAAGAGAGAAAGAGAAATGTGTCCCCTTTGATGAGTGTTATCATTGTATATGTCTCAAATATATTAATAGGACCAGGGATTTAGCTCAGTGGTTCTGCCGCCTGCCTCACAAGCACAAGGGCCCAACTTCAATCCCTGGTACCATAAATAAATAAATGTTTTGTTATTAAAAAATAATCCTTAAGAGAAAAAAAAAGTGTGCTACAGGACTGCGGATAGAAATCAGAACACCGCCTAGCATGTGCACGGCCCTGGGTTCAATCCCCAACAGCACCAAAAAAA
>NW_022901992.1:0-1186 GCF_012274545.1 Fukomys damarensis | reverse complement strand
TGGGCTGCCAGGAAGCTGGAGGAATATCCAAGATGACACATGGGTGATGGATTAAGTGCTATGTGCATACAGCAGGGAGAAGGAGTGTAACTTTGGGAGTCTGTTTAAGTCTTTGGGGTGAAATAGAGCAGGAAAACATCCAGAATTTGCTAAGAGTTCAGGTGCATCAGCTGCATGAGGCAGATTCAGTAAAAGACAATCGTATAGGGCCTGTGTGTCCAGCAGTTAGTTCCTTTGTACACAGTCTAGCCCCATTTGAATCAAAGCATTCCTTTTGAAGTTTACTGTATATTGTTTCAGTGCTGTTTTGAAAGGTCTAACTACTATTACACTAATGCAAGAAGATAGGACATTGATAGTTTGAGGAAAGGAACATCAATTAACCACCTTTCCCAGAAAAGAAAATGGGGATCTGTCAGAGATGCCAGAAACAAAGATGGAAATTATAACTTTGCAACACTGTGTCTACCTTGTACGGACACAAGGTGGGGCGGGCTTCCCCAGAAGAAATACTGGAAGTTTCCAAACTTTTCATAAGCAACCATTGTCAAAAATTTAGCTCAGCTCCTATTTTATTAAGTCACATTTTCAGATTCTATGCTGGTATTAATTTCTAGAGGGGAGTTAAGAATAAATGATAAGCTTTCCAGATGGTTACATCTGTAATTGGCATGAGTTTTATGTGAGTGAACCTCATTGTTTCAGGTTTTTTTTTTCCTGTCTTTGTTAGTAGTTTAGGAATAATAGTCCTTGTTGGCAGATTTCCCAGATTCCTCCTATATTTTAATAACAAAAATGAAAATGAAAACACTTGAAACTAGTGGAATATAGATTATAATATACATCTATAGGCCAGGAGAGTGACCTTTCCCATTTCCATGATGTGTGTCACTACATTTACATGTGATCAAAATGTAACTCTTGGATTTAGTTTCTCAAGTATTCATACCGTTGTGAAATATTTAGACATGATGCGGACTTGAGACCACAGTCACTGATGAAGTATTTTCTCACCTCCAGACTCTGTCTGCCCCCTTACAGCAAATTGCTGGTGCCCTCTGTTATATCTTTGAGCAGTATTAGCTTCTAGTACGTTACCATTTGCAAAACCTCATATTGACCCAGGAGGGGTGGGAAGACAAAAATATTTGAAATTTCTGGGATATGAAGCTATTCTCAAAAACTG
>NW_022901991.1:0-1278 GCF_012274545.1 Fukomys damarensis | reverse complement strand
AAAAAAAAAAAACAACACCGAAGATATTTGATTAACTCCAAGGAAGATGAACTCAAACATCAAAGCATCAAAATCAGATTTTTAAAAGAGAAGTGGAAACTTGGGGAAACAACTGATCATATATAAGTTATCTACAAGACGATTATCAGAAGATTCTTTTCAGAAACAACTGGAAGCCGAAAGATAGGCTGCTATATATGAAATGTTGAAAGGACAAACAAATACGTCAACCAAGAATTTTATATCCAACAAAATTTCACTTCAGAAGAGAGGAAGAAATTAGAACATTCCCAGATGAACAACGGTTGAGAGAATTTATTATCATTAGACCTGCCTTCCAAGAAATGTAACTCAAAACTACACGAAGAAGTTTGGATCCAAGAGCAAACTCTGAACGGTGGGGATGATGATGACAAGCAGTGCTGGACTGAGGACAGATTCATCGGAGACACAGGCGCAACCGTAAGCTGACTATTTTGCCAGAAAGAGATGAGGAAAAAGAGATCTAGGAGGAGGAATCCTGGGGTCAGAATAAATCCCGAATACCTGATAGGCAACACAGGAAGAAAATGGCCAAGTTAGACTTCATGAAAATTTTAAATGTTTGTACTTTATCCAAAAACAAAAAGATCCCTCAGAATTTAAGAAAGTATTGGCAACTCAAAAATCTGATAAAGGACTAGTATCCAAAACACATACGTATTCTAAAACTCAGTGACAAAAAGCAAAACAACATAGTGTAAAAATGCACAAAGATTTTAATAGATATTTCTCCAAAGAAGATTTACAAATGACTGATAAACAAACACAAAATGCCCAATATCATTAATCATCGGATAAATGCAAATTAAAATTACAAGACACCACTTCATTCCCAGGGCAGCTATAATGAGAAAGTCAGATAATAACACGCATTGGTAAAAATGTGAAGAAATCAGAGCCCACATACGCCGTGCAATGTAAGATGGGCAACCATTTTGGAAAACAATCTGGCAGCTCCTCAGAAAGTTAAACAGAGTTATTATGAACTAGAAATTCCACAGCTTGGTATATACCCAAAAGATATAAAAACATAAATCCACACGATAACAAATGCTTATATCATTACTCATAAGAGCTAAAATCTAGAAACAAACCAAACATATAGTCTATCAATCAACTCACAAGTGAGGTTAAAAGATAAACTAGGCCCATTAAATGTTTAAACAGTTTATTTAAGCAAAGAGTAATTCATGAATCAGGCAGCAACAAACTCGAAGACATTTGGGGATCCACCAG
>NW_022901990.1:0-221 GCF_012274545.1 Fukomys damarensis | reverse complement strand
GCTACAGGTAGGATTACTTCAAATTAAAAGTTTTTATTAAAACTCAAAGTGCAAAAACGTGTGCAGTGTTTGTACAAAGTATCAAAAGGTAAGAATAAAGTGTGGTTAAATTGAAAAGGAATAAGCAGAGTACCTGTAACCAGAAGGACAAATTCACCCACCCCACTCACTCCTCACGGATCTCTCCTCTGCAGAGATTAAAAAGAGTATACAGTTCTGCT
>NW_022901989.1:0-230 GCF_012274545.1 Fukomys damarensis | reverse complement strand
AAAAGATGGAAATAAAGTGTTTGTAGATGGGGAGGGGAGAAGGGGGTGAAGGGAGGGCAAGGGCAAGGGAAAAAATGAGAATCAAGACTTGTCATGTAAAGGTACAAGATCCCAACAATGAAGGTCACTGTACTCTATCCCTAAAATGTACCAATAAACTCAATTAAAGCTGAAGAAAAAAAAAAAAAAAACTGCTACCCAGAAGCTGCGGGGATATGTGCAGTGCTCTT
>NW_022901988.1:0-356 GCF_012274545.1 Fukomys damarensis | reverse complement strand
TCTTTCTCTTGTTGCCAAGACAAAATGCCAACCGCCCAAAATTAAAGAAGGGAGGGTTTATTGTAATCCACAGATTGGCTGGCTCCAAGGCAGAGTGGCATGGCAGAGGAGAAACATTTCAAGGTGGGCAGAGGGCAGCAAGGCAGCAAGCACTGAGGCAGTGAAAAGGCAACTGACAATCTTTGAGAGCAGCCCTGTTTCTGTTCCTCACATTTTATCTAGACTATACAAGCACGTAGGGGAGGAAGCACTCATACCTAGGGCAGGTCTTTCCATTATCCACACCCAGACCTATGCCTAACCAATGAATGCACTAATCTGGTGATCACAGGCCCTTAATCTCAGCATCACAAACA
>NW_022901987.1:0-234 GCF_012274545.1 Fukomys damarensis | reverse complement strand
TGAGTGATAGGCTGGCAGTTGCTCTCCCTGGCTATTGGCGTTTGGCTTCCGTAGTTAGTAGCCGCATGAGATTGCGCCTTTGGCTCAGGCATAGGGCCGGATTTCAAGGACCACCTTCTGGGAGCTTAGGAATCAGGTGCTGGCTTAGGGTTAGGGTTAGGGTTGGTGAGTGTGATCCAGAAGGCATTCACCTACCGGGTAGTCTGCGTTCCAGCGGGAAGGTGAGAGCAGTGT
>NW_022901986.1:0-397 GCF_012274545.1 Fukomys damarensis | reverse complement strand
AAAAATGAATAAGAAAAAAGAAAAACATCTTAAAATTTTTATTTTGTCTAAAAGAATTTTTCTGTTTAGTCTACTAGATCTAGAAATCATGTTTTACTCACATATGTTCCATTCTGCTCATAAAACCTAGTTCTTTTACCTATTTCCAACTGAAAAAATAATACATTTTAAAAAACATTCTAACTGAAACTATTTTTGGCTGAAAGTAAGATTTTATTAAACTTCATACTTGTGAAGAAAAATTTCTCTAGAAGTTGTGAAAGTATTATATCTAATACTGCTGTACAGACTTTTTAAACCATAGTTTAATATTAAAGCCAAAACACTGAACAACTAGACATATTTTTATAGATAATTTGAGGTGCTTGAGGGTAGAGACTATCTCTTTAACTTATTT
>NW_022901985.1:0-247 GCF_012274545.1 Fukomys damarensis | reverse complement strand
CAAATGTATAATAATTTACAAAATTGACATACAATGGCTGCCCGAGTTAGATGTGGAAGCGTGAAAAAAGTCTGTCTGCACACTGGACATCTGAAGGATCCAGTCAAAGGATTCAGTGTAGTGTCCTGAGCGAGTTCATATCAGGAGACTGAATAGTCCTCGATGGAAGGCTGAAAGGTCTGCGCCAGAAGACTGAAGGGTCTGTGCTGGAGGCTGGAGTCTGGGCTGGATGCCAGGAGACTATGGC
>NW_022901984.1:0-200 GCF_012274545.1 Fukomys damarensis | reverse complement strand
GCTAGCTGACCATAATGGTGTTCCCTTAAAATATGAGCTAAATTAAATCTCTTCCCTGTTCATTTTTGGGTATCATTTATTATGTCCACCGATGGGAAAATTTACTAAGACACTATAGGAAGTATTTTAGATTCATGTCTGAATGAGATGGGAAGCCATTGAAAACTTAAAAGTAAAGTTGTATCATGAGCTGTTTTATA
>NW_022901983.1:0-208 GCF_012274545.1 Fukomys damarensis | reverse complement strand
TGCACTGAGAGGATGGGGTTTGGAACATTCAGTTCCTCTGTATCGTGTATTCCATACAATGTGTTTGGATCATGTCCTATGCTGTGAATCTCTACTGTTAAGTAGTATACTCTGATACTTATATTTAACTTATTATTATGTTACCGTGAAGGCAGTCATTTTTATTATCTAGTTTTCAGTCTGGTTGTCACTTTTCTTCTATTTTTGT
>NW_022901982.1:0-677 GCF_012274545.1 Fukomys damarensis | reverse complement strand
CAGTCCTCCAGCTGCTTTCTCTGATGAATCAATGCACGTTTTCTTTTCGATCCATTGAGATCCATGGCAAAAATATTCCAGGAAAATGTTGCTGTGAAATGTGCACTTTGAAACATAGAAGGACTCCATGAAGTGTGTTTGCTTTCCAACATCAGCTTCTACACATCACATTGTTGACAGAACCCCAAGCTCTTTATGTCAGCTGGAACTGCTTAGCACCTTGTGGGCGGTTGAACTTCAGGATACAGCCTCTGAGAAATGGACTTCTCTCACTGCCATATAGAGAAGTGCAAACTGGACTGAATACTCTTTGGTGCTGCTAAAAAGAGAAGTATACAGTGCAACTAAAAGAGTTCGAGCTGCATTCCCTGAGGACTACCTGCATATGTTTTCTTCTCATTTATTGAAATCAATAGGAAAACACTCAGGAAAAATGTTGCTGTCAAAAGAGCAGTTCAATCCACCGAAGGGCTCTATACTGTTTGTTTGCTTTGTAACATCAGCTCGTACTCATCAGAAAGTTGATAGTTCTCCAAGCTCTTTTTGGCAGGCAGAAATGCTCAGCTTTCTGTGGGGTGTTTACCTTCAGGATACAGCCGCTGACAAAAGAGCTTCTGTTTCTGACATACAGAGAGCTACAAACTGGACTGAATACTCTTTGGTTCCACTGAAGAAGT
>NW_022901981.1:0-773 GCF_012274545.1 Fukomys damarensis | reverse complement strand
CGTTTAAAGTGAAAGCGGTCAGTTTCATGAATATGAAGTACTCCACAGAGAATGGTGCTGCAACTCTTTGAGTTTACCAGCAAAGTCCACCTCTTATGTGGAATACAACTATATTCCTTTTTGTTTGTAGGTGTGTGCCTAGCAGAGAATGAAACACTGTTGTGAGGCACTTTTAGCAGAGAAGCCCTTCAGGTCTAAGAGAGTGCATAGCAGCTCTGAGTGCACAGAAGCCTCCAGAACTCTGTATACTTGGGGATAGGTTCAGTTTGACGTTAGAACCCAAACGCACTTTGCAGAGGGCTTCTGCAGTTTAAGGTGCAGTTTTCCCGGGGAAACACCTTCTCTCGCCGCTTAGACGTTTAAAGCGAAAGCGGTCAGTTTCATGAGTATGAAGTACTCCACAGAGAACGGTTCTGCCAATCTGTGAGTTTACCAGTGAAGTCCACCTCTTATGTGGTGTACAACTGTATTCCTTTTTGTTTGTATGTGTCTGCCTGGCAGAGATTGAAACACTGTTGTGAGGTACTTTTAGCAGAGAAGCCCTTCAGGCCTAATAGAGTGCCTAGCAGCTCTGAGTGCACACAAGCCTCCAGAACTCTGTATACTTGGGGATAGGTTTTTGACGTTAGAACCCAAACGCACTTTGCAGAGGGCTTCTGCGGTTGAAAGTGCAGTTTTCCCTGGGAAACAGCTTCTCTCGCAGCTTAGATGTTTCAAGCGAAAGCAGTCAGTTTCATGAATATGAAGTACTCCACAGAGAACGATGCTGCAAC
>NW_022901980.1:0-261 GCF_012274545.1 Fukomys damarensis | reverse complement strand
AGGTTCCCCCGCCTCCAAATAAACTCACCACTCCTCTGGGAAGCTGGAAGAGGGGAGAGGATGCCGGGGCAGTGGCAGCCCCTCCGAGCCGCATGGGCAGAAGCTCTGGCCTCAGCATTTCTTGGCATTTGCCCACCCAGGAAGCCGGAGCCTATCGCCAAGGCCAGCAGCGCAGGTAGCTGAACCTGGCTGCTATTCCGCTTTACGATGTGGGCTTGTCTTGTCCCTGGGGATGCCTCTTGCCAGTGAGGCCTGCAGTCT
>NW_022901979.1:0-207 GCF_012274545.1 Fukomys damarensis | reverse complement strand
GTTATTTGCTGGATGTGGGCCTGCACTTCCTGCCAGCACTTCAGACCAAACCCTCTGCAAAAGCCACAAGACTGACCTTTCTTCTCAGCACATAGGGCAGGGGTCACATCATTCCTGGCCTGAGCTTCAACTTTTGGGGTTGGGGGGGTTTCGTGTCCAGCCAGTGCTGCCTCCGTTACTATCCCTATTGGCCATCTCCCACCCAGT
>NW_022901978.1:0-213 GCF_012274545.1 Fukomys damarensis | reverse complement strand
ACTGAATTTGAATTTAACATCCTTTCTACTGCTTAGGGCAACTGAAGCTGATGAATAATGATCGGCCAACAGGTAGGAGAATGAAGCAGCTGGGATCTGTACCTCTGGAAAATTAGTACCTGAATAAGAAGACTTTGGCTGCCTGTGCATTTTTTTTTTTTAGCAGTTCTCTGTAAGAAATTTCCTACCGGTAATTCTCAATTACTAGCACAA
>NW_022901977.1:0-1914 GCF_012274545.1 Fukomys damarensis | reverse complement strand
GAGCAAAACTGCTTACATCTGCTGCCTCTTCCACATCCCACCCCACACATAAACTATTCTGAAATTATACCCAGGCAGAAAGACTCCAAAACATCAAAAAAGCCCTTTGGATGTATAGAATACTTTTGTAGAATGGCAAAAACTTGTTTAATTGCCAAAAGGAATGAAATGGAAGCAAAGACTAAGCAGAATGATTGTAAAATGTTCATAGTCTAGTTAAGGAAATGTTAGATTGCAGATTCTTCTTTTGCTATACTGCAACCAGATGGCAAGCCACAGTGTTTAGAATATTTAAAATCTACAGATACCAACAAATAGTCACATAATTTTCAGCTGACAAGAGGAATGATTAATAAGAAGTCTATCCTTAGGGAAAATCAAGATGGCATATCTCCATTTTGATTCCTTTATTATTTTCAGAATCCAGTTCTTTTCACCATTGACCCTCTAGAAGTTCATATCTTTCTTTATGTAGACAAATGTTCAGATATATCTGGTTTTTTTCCTCATGAGTTTATTGGTACTTTATAGGTATTCAGTACAGATACATTCATCATTGGGGTCTTGAACTTTACATGATGTATTTTGGCTCTTATTTTTTCCCTATACCCCATCCTCCCTTCACCCCCTCTGTTAGACCAAAAAGAGAATAACTGGCATGGAGACAGAAAATGCAGAGACTAAGCGCAGTTTATTCATGCATGTGGACCCCACTCTCAAGGGGAGTGGAGCCCCAGATCACAGAAGAGCAGGGTTTTTACAGGGCTGACCAAGCATGTAACCTTGGCTTGTTCTTCTCCTCTCATCTGCAGGTGGTGTTTGTATATTTGGCTGGATGAGGTAGACCTCCCCATCTGTCTATTTCAGATAAGGTTCTAGAGTTAACCGTGAAGCTGTTTGACCTAATCTACTGGATATGAGCAAGGGAGGTTACAGAAGCAGAATGTGGGGTTAACAGCCCAGGGTGGAGGTCGCACAGCAGATGTGTACGCAGCTAAAGTTCCATTTCAGGTCGATATGGGGTCACTTTTGTCTTTCAGCTCCACCCTTCCCTATTTACAAAGACTTTGTTTCCATTTTTCCCTTTTCTCGTGTTTTTTTCTTTTCCCTTCTTTCCTTTCCCCATTCCCAAACTGCTTTAGCCCTTTTCTTCCTATTTCACATTAGCACTTATACAATTTGAACCTTATTTACACTTTTAGTTTTTCACACCAGAGAAACTATATGGTATTTACACGTGTGTCCTATTCATTTCACTTGCCTCAGTATGCATCCATTTTCCTATAAATGACATAATAACAGATACAGTTTCTCACTCTTTATGGCTCAGTAGTATTCCATTTCATAGAAAAGCCATATCTTCTCTATCCAGTCTCCAGATGAAAGGCAATTGGGCTGTTTGTAAATTTTAGCTATTACAAACTGTGCTGCTATAAACATGGGTGTACATAAATCATTGTGGTATTATTCTTTTAATTCTTTTGGGCAGATACCCAGCAGAGGGATAGCTGGGTCAAATGGAACCTCTAATCCTAGTTTGAAGTATCTCTATATTGATTTCCACAGTGGTTGTACCAGTCTGCACTCCCACCAAAAGTGAAGAAGGGTTCCTTTCTCCACACAAGCCCATCAGCATTTGTGATTACTTGATTTCTTGATAGCAGCCATTCTTTCTGGGGTGAGGTGAATCTTAGTGTTGTTTTCCTCTGCATCTCCGCATCTCTGGTGATGTGGAACATTTTTTTTTATACGTTTATTTTCTGCTTTTACTTCTTTGTCTGAGAAATGTCTATTCATTTCAGATACCCATTTTTTTAATTGGGTCTTTATATTTTTGGTGGGGCCTGATTTTTTTAAGTTCTTTACTCTAAATAGTAGAGCTTTGTCTGAGGAAGAGCTGGTAAAATTTTTTTT
>NW_022901976.1:0-2506 GCF_012274545.1 Fukomys damarensis | reverse complement strand
TTTTTTTTTTTTTTTTTTTGGTGGTACTGGGGATCTAACTCGGGTCCTTGCGCTTTCAAGGCAGGCCACAGAACCACTGAGCTAAATTCCCGGCGAATTTCTTATGTTTTGCTCAAAATTTCTATTGCATAATCATTTCTCCAGTAGTCAATAATTTCCACATTACCTTGAGAAGGGTTAAGATTGTTATGATTAGTATGCAAGAAAAAAGAATTGGAAGCTGTTCAGCTTTTTATTTCCAAAATAATCTCTTGAAACTCACATCAAAATTATTATTTTCATTTTTTAAAATGGCACAAGCAGGATATTTTATATTAACTAGAATTACATTATACCAATGTGATGATGTTAATAAATTTTAACCTGACTAATAATACTAATGATGTATATGGAGTAAGTATTTGGGAGAATTTAAAGATAATACTAAAAAACTATTGTACATTTATGTACAATAGGAGGAGCTATGATAATTTTTACCAGAATGCCATGACTCAACTATAAAACAATAATTAAAGACATAGAGGTGTAACAAGCCTGCAAAATGAATATTTTCAAAATGCAATGATTTTCCACAGAAGAACTTTGAGTCGGACTGAAAGGAAAGTAATCTTAGCAGAATCAAGAAGGAAGACTAAAAGAAGCAGGCAAATTTATAATGATGAAATAGAGAGTCAGGAAATTCCTGACCACCCAAGATCTAGGACACTAGATGAGTCCTGGTTGATATGTCTGCTAGGACCTGCGATTGGTTGCTCGTAATGGAAAACACCCAGATAAACCTTACCCAAGGATGAGTTAATCGAAAGTCCAGGAAAAAGTTCATGGTATCAGTATCCCAGGTTATCTTACTGTTATCTCTCTTTGGCTTCCCTTAACTGGTGGATTTATGGTGATTTTTTTTTTTGCTCCGGCCTCATATTGCATTGTGTTCTGGGCAGGCAGAAAGAGAAAAGAAGGCAAGAAGAGGAGGTTGGGGAAAGAAAAACACTTCTGGAAGAATGCTAAGATTTTATAAGCCACATTTGGCTCTATCATACCTACTTGCAAAAGGAGCCTGGGAAATACCCATTTTTTTCTTTTAAACTGGGACCTCCACAAGGAAAGCATGCAATTAGTTTGGAGGTGGAGGAATAGAAAGTTGAACTGAAAATAAGTTAGAGGAAAGTTGCTGAGATCTGGGGTATGAGTCTTCCCTAAGGTGACCACATAGCTATAACTGAGAGGATACCATCAGGCCAGTGCCTTGGGCATCATATACGTTGTGTGAAGAATCCTTGGGAACTGTTCTTTTGGGGCCTGGGAAGTGTTTTCCATTGACACCCACACAAAGCTTTTATGAGATGCATTTAAGTTGCCCTTGTTGGGATTGACCTTTTCAATGATCAAAACACCTCATCCTGGAAGCAGAAGGCAGGTTTCAGGCCACTTGAAGGAGAGTAGGGCAGAGAGGAAAGCTGTTAACTTTTGTCTTTGAGCAGGGATGTATAAGAGTAAAGTTTCCTCACATTCACTCCCTGCTAATAACTTGTGCACAAATGTTATGGAATAGTTCTTCTGTTGCGAAATTTGTTTCCTTAACCCCTTCGTATTCTGACTTCAGTTTTAAGAAAATTATAGGGATAAAAGAATTTGAAGAAAGAATGGGAGGAAAAAAAGCAATTTTCCAGTAAAGCTGTGCTTAAACCAAATAAAGCAGTAAATTCATGAGTCATGCACCAACTACTCTTACTATAAAAGTACAAACTACTTAGAAACAGTCTCGGACAACTTCTGGGAAATGCCATCATTGCTTTTTGACATTGTGCTTCTTTGTGCGTTTCCCATTACCCCTATATGATTTACAATGTTATCAAAGATGTTGTACTTTTACTGTGAGGGTTTGCAGTAGTGCATGGTTATGTACCTGACAGTTTTGGAGGAGTGTTGGGGAAACAAGATGTTGTCTTTTACAGAATATCCTAGGGAGAACACACTAAATGACTAATGTTCTCTAAAACCATAAAGGAAATGAAGGACTGTAGAGTTGAATACATACAAGCCTTTTCCATTTTGCTTCTATCATTTCAGAAATGAGAGACTATATATTCTGCTCCCCCAAGTGTTAGATGGACACTTCCAGAGGTGTGCTTAGTCTTTATGATGTTATTCATTTGATTCATGATTCATAAAGCACCTTTGTGCCAAAGCTGACCAGTGTCTCGCCAGCACACTGACTTTAAATACAAGCCCTCGCCATAACTCTCTGTGCTCCGACTAGAGCAGCTGGGAAGACCAACAGAATCTGAACAGTGTCTTAGTGTTAAATGTGATAAGAGAAAGCTGACATAAAATATTGTTGGTAAAAGGAAAAGGAAAATAGTGACTAGGAAAAAAGAAACAGCACTGTTCTCTTTAGAGCTATATTTTAAAAGGAAAAAAAAAAGTGAGTTTTGTCATTCATACCATTCAAGCATCTCCTGCAGCACCCACCTTCAGAAAACCAAAACTATCACTACAGAAGAAAAGG
>NW_022901975.1:0-224 GCF_012274545.1 Fukomys damarensis | reverse complement strand
CTTGCATTCTAGGAGCTTCCCGGAGTTTAGGACTTCTAGCCCCCAGGGACAGCCCTCAGCCTATGACTGGCAGGTGTTGGTGGATAAATACCCCAACTCTGTCACCCTCAGGGGATTGGCTCAGAGGTCCAGAGCCTGGTCCATCCTCCAAAACTCCCTCATGGGACTCAGCCCGGGGGCTCCACGGTGGCACCACCCACCACCTACCCTTTCCCGTCTGCCTT
>NW_022901974.1:0-1352 GCF_012274545.1 Fukomys damarensis | reverse complement strand
GACTTTAGGTGATACCGATGTATCTGTGTTGATTCATTAATTGTTAACACATGCACCTTTTTGGCACCAGTTCTTGATAATAGGGGAGGCAATTTGTGAGTGCAGGAGATATGTGGGAGCTCTCTGTGCCTTCTACTTAATTTTGTGGTGAATAAAAGTGAAAAAAAATAGTCCATTAAAAAGCAACAGACAGTAAGTGAGAGGCAGGGGAAGGACAGGCAGATACATTTCTCTAGAATCACACAGACATCGCTGGCGATGTAGCTCAATGTGAAGGTCCTGGATTCAATCCTCAATATGGCCCCCCAAAAATCTCAGAAAATATTTTCTTGCAGAAGGAGAGAGCCTCACCCTTACAGGGAACTGCTGAGCACGGGGTCCAGACTAAAATGATGGGGATCACTGGTGGTGACTGTGAAAGATGAATGTAAGGGAGGCAGATGCAGCAGCCACTGAGGGATGGTGCCCAACTCCGGGTGAGACTGACTCTGACTCCAGGTGGACTTTCAGACCGTACTGAATTCTAGGACAGCCATCCAGTGTCTGCTAAGGAATTGCTTCCTTTGAGAACACCACACACTCCTGGTGCCACAAGCATGCCATGTGAGAGCAGATAACACTGGGGCTGCTTCATAGATGCTGCTAAAGGCTTTTCAGTCTCACCCTTCCTTTTCCACTCAACACCCACATCCAGAGAAACTGATAAGAAATCCTGGGTGCTCCATCCTTTACCACCAACAGGAATTCAAACCACACAAGCCAGCTGGGCATGCCTATAGTCCTAGTATTCCGGGAGGCTGAGGCAGGAGGATCACTCTCTGTTCCTGAGCTACAATCCCAGCCCTGGAAAAAAACTCATACATGTAGGCACACAGGGAACCATACTGATCTGCTCTCCTCACCCCCATGGCAGCCCGAAGCCAGTCTCCCTCTCTAGCTCTCTTATAGTAAGTGCAGATCAGTGGGGGAGGCTGCCCTGCTCTCCCCCAAAAGCCTTGCTGTGTAAAAAAGAAGTCTTAGGCTGTGTTTGAAGCTCAGTGGCAGTCTTTGAACTGGCATGTGGGAGGCCCTGGGTTAGATCCCCAATACCACCAGAAAAAGTCTCCTACCTCCCAGTGAGTGTATGTGATGGCATCTATCTTGACCCCCAGTGAGACCAAATTCTGAGGAGTGGTCCATTCCAACTCTGGAATGGCCACCCAGGGAGACTCAGAGCTATCACTCATCAGGGCCACCACAGAGGTGGTGCCACTGGAGGCCAGGCAAGAGATGGGTTCCCAGCCCAAGTGAAGCCTGCCCTGGGTCTGTGTGGACACCTGCAGCAGCTAAAGATACTTCATATGGTATTGTTA
>NW_022901973.1:0-203 GCF_012274545.1 Fukomys damarensis | reverse complement strand
GGACCATTAAGTGTCAGTCAAGGCTGCTGGGCTCGGAGGAGTCAGGCGGGCTGGGGCAGCTGGCGTTTGGGCTCCCCACTGGCTCTGTGGTCACTCGAGTCCACTTTGTTTCACGTTTGGGCTCCACGGTTCCACTTGCTTTTTCTCGCTGGCTTTCTCCTTTTTCTGCTCTAGGGTGGACGGAGCAGTCCCAGATCCTGGGT
>NW_022901972.1:0-792 GCF_012274545.1 Fukomys damarensis | reverse complement strand
CACAGAAGCAGCAAAATATGAAGGTGACCCCGATGCATGATGACCTTCTAATTCTCAGGCTCCAGTCAAGTTTTGACAAGTGTCTCAATAGAATGTTGTCTAGCAACAAGATCCTGTTCACAATCACACACTGCACTGAACCGTTGTGTCTATCCGGCCTTCTTCAGTCTGGTACCACTCCCCAGTCTTCCCTTGGCTTTTAGGACCTGGCTACTCTTGAAGTAAACAGGCCAGTTATTTTGCAGCTGGTCCCTTAATTTGTGCTTGATGGGTGTTTCCCTAGGAATAGTTATACCAGGGTTATACTAAGTAGGGATTATAAAGATGAGACTGCTTTCTTTTCATATATCAGGAGGACATATACTCACTGTGCCCCACCACTAGTGATGTCCACTTCTATTCATTTGATTAGGGTGATATCTGCTAGATTATAAACATGCTCCATAATAAACATGCCTTTTTCCACTTGAAAACCATATACATATCACATCTCTCATACAATCTGCAATATATTCATTTACTTTGACTTCTAATTCCAATTTTATTCAATGAGTGATAATCCTTTTTTTTTAATGAGCGATAATCCTTTTTTTTTTTTTTTTGAGATGGGGTCTCACTGTGTAGTTGAGATTGACATGGAACTCACAGTGATCCTTCTGCCTCAGCCTCCCGAGTGCTGGGATTGTAGGCGTGCACCACCACACTCGGCTCTTTGCTCCTATTTTTAATTTTGCCCGAGTCTGTTCCTGAGCTCTCCAGTGGAAGTCCCTTCAGCTGGCTTCCATGTCCTTT
>NW_022901971.1:0-666 GCF_012274545.1 Fukomys damarensis | reverse complement strand
AAGTTTGTACCTGTACATGATATATCTTGGTACTTATTGTTTTTCTGTTTCCCTGCCATCCCTGCAGCCTCTCTACCCCTCTCTGTTTACCTAAGCTTTCTTTCTGTTTTTCCTTCTTTTTCCATTTATTTTTTTCCTTCTTTCCTTTCCTCCATACCCCCTACCTAGTTCCCCTTCCCTTTTGAATATTTTCTTTGTATTTTACAGTATTTGTTTTGGTTCTCATTTGCACTTTCAGTTTAATCCCCTGGATACCTCTTTGAATCTGTTTAATGGAATCCATTTCTTTCCTCTGCTGAGCGTTCATGGGTTCCATCATGTTCCTGAGCTCCTCTATTTTTTTCCCCTATCTCTTTCTCCTCTAAAGTTATTACTCATGTCTTTCATTATGGTCAATATGTCTGTTATCTAAAAAATTATTTCTGATTTCATTTTTGTCCTCTGTCATCTGTTTTATTACTTCCCTTGTTACCAGTTCAGGGAATCCAGGTGATTGACTTTCAGATTGTTCCATCTCACTGCCCACTTCATTTGGCTTTGGTAAACTGGAAGTAAAGGGAGGAAAAGTTTATTTCAATACACAATTTGTAGAGGTTTCAGTCCATGGTCAGCTGGCTATGAGACAGGGTGATGTTGCAGAGGGACATCACAAAGGAGAAACAGCTC
>NW_022901970.1:0-210 GCF_012274545.1 Fukomys damarensis | reverse complement strand
CAGTGACTGCTCTCTCTCTTCCTCATCTCTGTCTGTGTGTGTTTCTGTCTGTCTCTCTCCCAGATTTTGGTCTGATGGTTACTGAGCACTTTTGCTTCACTTTGCCCTGAGCACCTTCTGTTGTTGTCCTGGAGACAGTCCCTTGAGCCGGAAAGATGAGCCCAATAAACTTCTGCTTTCAAGTGTGTGTGATTCTTTGTCTCAGGAATA
>NW_022901969.1:0-217 GCF_012274545.1 Fukomys damarensis | reverse complement strand
TGTTCATTCTTGGACCGGAGAGAAAAGCAGTGTGGCTTGTACAATCCACGTTTTGGGTTGTACTGCGGGGATCCCGTGTTTTGGCAGAGCAGGGCAGCCCATCGCTGCTTTCAATGCTCAGCGGAAACAGAGAAGTGAGTGACGTCCCAGCTGACCCGCGTGGATGGGTAGGATGCGGGCCACAGAGAGGAGAGCATTAGAAAATGCAAGTTCCTGT
>NW_022901968.1:0-286 GCF_012274545.1 Fukomys damarensis | reverse complement strand
CCCGAGGCCCCGCCCCCGCCCCGTACGGTCTTCCTTTCGCGCGCGTTCCAGATCAGGCGGGTCTCCCGGCGCGCTCCTGCGGTTCTCATCTTAGTTTCCAGCTCCCCGCCCCACCCGGTCAACAATCATAACACTAAAAACACCAGCGATAATAACTACCGCACTCAACTGTTTCCGAGCGCCCGTTGCCTGCGTGTGCACTCCCAAGGCCTCACCACAGACCCCGAGCGTCTGACAAACAGTAAATAAGTGGGTACTGCGTCAGCTCCTGCAGCTCCTCACAGAG
>NW_022901967.1:0-312 GCF_012274545.1 Fukomys damarensis | reverse complement strand
AAATAAGTCATTTGTTCTCTGGCCCTTGAAAGTGATACCTACTTTTCCATATTTTTAAGTAAAAAACATAATTCTTTAACACTCAGATATCTACTTCTGATAATTATAGTGATTATTAGTGCACATCTACATTTAGTATGAAACAGCTTGTATATCAAATTAAATATCAAATTTCCCAAACAGTGGAGTCATTTTCTTTCCTTCCTGTTTCCTAAACAGTGATGCTGACTTTAGGGTTATGTTAAGGTCACCAAACAAATTTAATTTAAAAATAAAGCTAAGAATTTAAAATCAAATCAAGTAGTGATATGT
>NW_022901966.1:0-543 GCF_012274545.1 Fukomys damarensis | reverse complement strand
TGTGTGTGTGTGTGTGTGTGTACTACTCTGCCATAAAGAAGGATAAGCTCAAGACAATGGTAAATTGATGCACCCTGAGACCATATACTCTTAAATGAATAAACTGGACATAAGTGTTTAAGTATCACATTGTTTCTTTGGTATGAGAAACAGAAAGAGTAAATAAGGACCAAAATGTGTAACAGATATTGGGCAATAAGAAGAAAATGATCACAGGGGAAGAAGAAAAGGGGAAGGGGTAGAGAGAAAGGAAGGAAGGGTAAAGAAAGAAAAGAGAATAGAAGGAAAAAACTGGAAACAGAGCTTTTGTAAATGAAGGGAAGAGTAGCGAAGGGAGGGGAAAGGACTGCCTAAAAAAGAAGAATCAAGATATAGTATGTACAGGTACAAATTCCCTATGATATGATCATTATTTAAAATGTACCAATGAAATTAATTTTTTTAAAAAAACAAGGCCTCTTAGTTACCCAGCCTTAGCTGGAACTATCTACTTTCTCACCTAATCTCCCAGAGCACTGGGATTATAGGCATACCAAAAAAAAA
>NW_022901965.1:0-241 GCF_012274545.1 Fukomys damarensis | reverse complement strand
TGTGAATTGACATATCACAGGAGAGGCATTCCATGTGTGAATAATAAAAGAGTCATTTTGGTGCGCTTGAGGACTATTTTTAATGCCATGTCATGAAGAGAAAACCAGGAATAAAGACAAGTGCTGATTCTTATCTCACACATTTCTTCCTGATTTCTAAGACTTGAACCCAAGGCCTTAGTTTCCTGTAATAAGAGTTGTATTCACTAGTAAAAAAATAATTCTCCAAGTACAGGAGCTT
>NW_022901964.1:0-249 GCF_012274545.1 Fukomys damarensis | reverse complement strand
TTGTCTGCCTGTAAGACATAAATCTTTCAACTGCCTAGACTTCTAAATAGCAGTGGAGTGACTATAGCCGTATCACTTCCTTCAGTTTTGAGCCTTGGTTGTCTTGATCTTGAAATCGGATTCCTTTGCCAGGATTTAGCGACTCAGAATTCTAAGACTTCCTAATGTGAACCAAAAGAAGGTACCACATACTATGATTTAAATCAGTCAGTTTCTGAACATTTAAGTTTAAAAGAAATTATAATCTTT
>NW_022901963.1:0-485 GCF_012274545.1 Fukomys damarensis | reverse complement strand
GTAGCCCAGGCTGGCCTCAAACTCATCGTAATCCTCCTGCCTCACTCTCCCAATTGCTGGGGTTACAGGCTTGCACCACCATGCCTGACTCTCCATTACTTTTTCTTTTGAAATTTTTCTTACCTTTTTTAATCTGTGTTTTTGTTGCTTTTACTTGTATTTCTTTGGCAAGATTTAAATATTTTGAGAGAGGATGGTAAAATATAATTTTATGCATTAACATGTGATAATGTATACACTTATTTAATGAATGATAATATTCTACAACACAGTGCTCTCAAACAACACTGCTTAGCTCCACATTGATTGTATGTGATTTGCTCATTTTTTTTCTTTTATTGAGTTTATTGGTACATTTGAGGTATACAGTACAGTTACATTTATTATTGGGGTCTTGTACTTTTACATGACAGGTGGTCTTGGTTCTCATTTTCCCCCCTTGTCCCTGCCCTCCCTTCACCCTCTCCTCCCCTCCCCATTTACAA
>NW_022901962.1:0-203 GCF_012274545.1 Fukomys damarensis | reverse complement strand
TATAATCCATTTCAGAGTTTTTGTTTTTTTTTTACTGAATGTCTTAACAGAATAAAACACGAGCCATTGATGGAATGTGATTAGAAATACACTATGATCTGACAGTTAACAATTACTCCCTTTTGTATTATTCTTGCAAACTACATAAATGATATAAATATGCATGCACTGCTTTAGACTATAAGCCACAGATATTTAAAAAG
>NW_022901961.1:0-1082 GCF_012274545.1 Fukomys damarensis | reverse complement strand
CACAGCGATCCTTCTGCCTCAGCCTCCTGAGTGCTGGGATTACAGGTGTGTGCCACCATGCCTCGCTGTAATGGTATTATTTACAGGCATTTCTTTGAATAGTTGACATGGTACAATGAAACATCTGTAAAGTGGAATGTGGAATTACAAAAGAATAATACCTGGTATATAAATACATTCAGCGTAGTGCTTGCACAGTGGTTAATAGTTGTTAGGAGTTAGAGTGAAGGTTAAAAAAGAAATACTTCAGGTACCTCGTTTCTGTGAGCACTGCACCCCACTCTTGAGTGTGTCCTGTATCTCCCTGTATCACTAATAAGCCTTCTCATGCCTCTTAGGGACAAGTCCTGAGAATTCTTTTTCCACCACAGGAATCAGCGAACCTGCATACTTATTTTAAAAGGGCCAGCCTACAACAAAGGGACTTCCGAACCATTGGATGATTTCTGCTATAAACTAAGTGTTTCGTTCCGTACTTGCACTATGTGCTTGAGTAATTTTATTTATTCTGCCTAGATATTCCTTTTGATTATTCTGCTTTTGTATGTCTTTCAATAAAATGATTGATTTGAAAGTTGAAAAGAAAGAAAAGACTGTAGGCCTTAAGCAAGTACTTCCTATCTTGGAATGGTACTGGGAACTGAACCCAGGGCCTTCACTCTGAGCTACATTACCAGCTTATATTTTATTTTATTGTTTTGTTTTGAGACAGTCTCACTAAGTTCCCCAGGGTAGCTGTGAACTTTTGATCCTCCTGCCTCAGCCTCCAGAGTGCTGGGATTTCAGGTGTATGTCACAGCACTTGGCGTTAAGCAAGTATGCACCCAAAAGCTGTATGTGGTGCACAGTTGTGTACATTACATTTATATGAATATAAAGTATATATATTTTCTGTGAGTCTTCCAATTGTATAGAATAAAATGTCAAAAGGATTACATATATGCCATAAGGCTCTTAGCTGTTAAATAAGATTTTTAACTTTAGTAGTGATTTTATGTGTGTTACCTAGAGAAGAACTAGCAAAAAAGGTAACTATGGAAAGTTGTGTATTAAAAATAAAAATGATGAACTGTTTACATTTT
>NW_022901960.1:0-297 GCF_012274545.1 Fukomys damarensis | reverse complement strand
CTTTCACTCTACTGTCTGGTCATCTCCAAATGGTGATCAGATCAGCTGATCATCCCAGGAATCTGCTCCATGCACCCAACAAAGTACAAAAGAGTATCTCCCCAAGCAAGTGGAGAGTGACCTACCTTTTTGGCTGGACTTCTTTGCTGATGATGTCTTCTGGCTGGAGCTCACCAAATGTCACCACGTGAACAATTCCTAACAACTCCATGAATACACACACACAGGTCAGTCACCCAGTGGTCTCCTGCACTAAGACAATTCCATCACATATCTTTTTTATCCATTCTTTAGTTG
>NW_022901959.1:0-318 GCF_012274545.1 Fukomys damarensis | reverse complement strand
AACCCGCACGCCGATACCCAGGTGCAGAAACTGCGAGGCTGTCACTCACCGCAATCCTCATCCAAACCGTCACCCTCAGCCTGAGCCCAGGACAGGGACTTCCCTTCCTACGTCATTCCGAACACTGAAGGTCGCATGAAAGGGGGCCTCCCGCCCCCCGAAATGTAGACGACGCGACGTGGGGAGTGGAGTGGGGAGCCTGTGCCGTCCCCATCATCGAGCTCTCACCCTACTCGCTGGCCCGGGACTACCCAAAGGCACAGCGGTGCGATGCGCGGGTCCTTGGAAATACCCAGTGCATCCCACCTTCGTGAAAGG
>NW_022901958.1:0-213 GCF_012274545.1 Fukomys damarensis | reverse complement strand
TGCTCTTAAGTGAAATAAATTGGGCACATTGTTTCTCTAGTATGAGAAACTGAAAGTGTAAATAAGGACCAAAAGGTACGATAGACATTACAAAATAGCAAGGAAATGTTTGAATAGGAAGGGGCACAAGGGAGGTGGGAGAAGGAGAGGGAGGAAGGAAAAGAAAAAAGTGACAAAAGAGACAAAATAAAAGCAAACATGGTGTAAATAAGG
>NW_022901957.1:0-223 GCF_012274545.1 Fukomys damarensis | reverse complement strand
CTAACTTTGGTCTTCTTGCTTCATAGATTGTAACTTTTTGTTTCATAAGTCCTGGTTCTTGTTTTATAGATTCTGTTTTTTGTTTCATAAATTCTGGCCTTTGATTTGGCTTTTCTTCCAAATTGTTTTAAATTCTAGGTTAAATGTTTATCCCTATTTAATCAATATTACCTAAGTGACTGTACTTGTAATCTTACTAGTTGACTATAGTTTTGTCCCACCT
>NW_022901956.1:0-571 GCF_012274545.1 Fukomys damarensis | reverse complement strand
ACAAATTTATTTCTTAATCTCACAATAGTATAAAGGAGCAAAACAAGTAGGTTGGACAACTCTGTTCCATGTACTCATTCAGAATCCAGGCTCTCAGAAGTTCTACGCCGCTGTCTGTATCACACGGTTTCCTGTCACCATGGAGGTCATCGCCATTTCGGCTGGATGGATGGGTGCACATGAAGTATTTTATAGGTCAATTCTGCAATTTGCAAGCTGAAAATTTGTGATGTATTTGCTCACAACTAGTATGCAAAGAAGATTGAAATGTAGTCCTTTGTGCCCAGAGGGGGAAAACATGTATTTTAGTGAACAGCCTACAGGTCTTGCTGTTCACCTTTCTGCTCCTAAAATAGCAGTGCGTGCCCTTTTTCCTACCTTCCCATACCAAGAACCTCCCAGAGTTCCCTGCCTACTGCATACATTTCAAAGCCAAGCATCTACAGCCGAATCACAGTTGTCTCTCTCAAGTTGGACTGTTTTTCTGTGAGGTTTATAGACTATGAGTCTTACCTACCTTGCACAGCCTCACTCACAGAAATTTCTTCCTTATACCCTAATTTTTTTTTTT
>NW_022901955.1:0-415 GCF_012274545.1 Fukomys damarensis | reverse complement strand
TGGGCATCCTTGTCTTGTTCCTGATTTTAACGTGAATGTTTTCAGTTTTTGGCCATTTAATATAATTTTGACTGTTGGTTTTTCATAGATAGCTCTTATTAAGTTAAGATATAGACCATCTATTCCAATTTTTTGCAGGGTTTTTATCATGAATGGGTGTGGAATTTTGTCAAATGCTTTTGCTGCATCTATCAAGAGGATCATATGGTTTTTGGCCTTGATTCTGTTAATATAGTGTATTGTTATTGCACTTATTGACTTACGTATGTTGAACCACCCTTGCATCCCTGGAATAAATACGACTTGGTCAGGATGTATGATCTTCTTGATGATCCTCTGTATTCTGTTTGAAAGTATCTTATTAAGGATTTTTGCATCTATATTCATTAAGGAGATTGGCCTGTAGTTCTGTTTT
>NW_022901954.1:0-206 GCF_012274545.1 Fukomys damarensis | reverse complement strand
CAGACTACTTGGTATCAATAGAAATGCAATTATGCAACTTCATGACACGAACAGCATAAAATTTACATTTAATCAATTTTCCAGGGAAGGAGGAAATATAATCCCTGTTGTTTCAGTATTGATAATTTTACTCTACCTTTACCTCACGCACTTATTTTATAACTTCACCTATATAGCTCTGCTTCACAATGGTTTTGAGGTAACAC
>NW_022901953.1:0-208 GCF_012274545.1 Fukomys damarensis | reverse complement strand
AAGGTAAAGGGCTGAAGCAAAGAAATACAAAAGCTTTGAATACTAAAAAGTAAAGAAGTGTTCTAAAAAACGATGGGGTAATTTAGAAATGGGAAGAAAGGAGCTAAAGGTGTAGGGAAAGTGGGATGGGTGGGGGAAGGGTAATAAGGGAAAAGAAAAAAATGTGAGATGATGAAAAGATGGAAATAAAGTGCTTGTAGATGGGGAG
>NW_022901952.1:0-212 GCF_012274545.1 Fukomys damarensis | reverse complement strand
ACATTTCTTTTCATTCGTGTTATTTTCTTCTTTTAGAGTTGAATTACCTTGTGAAAATATTTGAGCAACTTGAGAGTTTTTCTATTTACTTCATTATATGTTAAAGAAACTAAAATTGTTTGGACATAAATTGTAAATTTATATACCATTTTTAAAAAGAGGTGAAGTGTTTTGGCAGTTTAGATATTATTAAATTTTAAAAATCCACATTG
>NW_022901951.1:0-247 GCF_012274545.1 Fukomys damarensis | reverse complement strand
AAGAAATGGAAACCTTGAATGCCCAACATAGGAAAGAAATTGAATTCATGAAACAGATTCAAACAGATATCCAGGAGATTAAAAACCCTATAGAAAGCATTTACAGCAGACTGAGTGAATGTGAAGATAGAATTACAGATGTAGAAGATAGGATTGCAGTTGTTATGGAAGGAATTGTCGAGTAACACACAGAGAGGCAGCAGAATGGAAGTAAAATAGTTTACTCCATGGATGGCGATTGATGACA
>NW_022901950.1:0-267 GCF_012274545.1 Fukomys damarensis | reverse complement strand
CTCCAAACATTTATCATTTCTTTGTGTTGGGGACAACAGTCCCTACCAGCTACTTTGAAATATACAATTGATTGTGATCAACCATATGACATTAGAAGTTATTCCTCTTGCCCAACTGTTCCCTAGTGCCTGTGGATATGCTTTAGTTCAAACAGTAGAGAGATAGACTGGTTCTGATTTGTCCAGCACCTCTGTGCACCAGGACATGTGCTGGCACACCATTCAGCCCATGAGTGAACTTGCCTTGAGTCAGGTGCTTAACCCAGT
>NW_022901949.1:0-449 GCF_012274545.1 Fukomys damarensis | reverse complement strand
AGGTAGCAAAGCAATCAAGGGACCTTAATAGTCTTTCTGCTCCTTTTATATTGTATCTAAACTACTGGTATTAGGGCTGTGCCAAATCAATCAGTGGACTGATTTAGTAATCACACATCCTTAATCCAACATCACACACTCTAGATCCAGCCTCTTCGGAAAAAGTCCCACCATGACTGTATGAGGCTGTGAGGGGACATCTAGACAACCCAGTAACAGTGTCTCTTCTCTTTAACTCTGTGTAAAAAAGTTATTATAAGAAAAGATTCCAGGCATGTTCTAGACTCTTGAAATCTTAGTCCAGGTATTCTTCCACTGTAAAACATTGTTGATATGTTCACCAAATTGATGTGAAGACAAATGATAAGGAGCAAGAATTTATATCAGAAACATAACAGTTTTCATAATGGGCCCAATAATAAGTGGTTTGGATTGAGAAAAAGAAATAA
>NW_022901948.1:0-229 GCF_012274545.1 Fukomys damarensis | reverse complement strand
TCCATATGCTGCTCTCCATACTCAGGGCACATATGATCTCTCTGCAAATGGAAGAACATGGAGCACCCAGAGGGCATCTCCGTTCTGTCTCATATGGAGCCTTCCTCCAGGTGGGGAAGACAGGGGCCCCACTGATTGCTCAGTCCCAAGAGGTGGAAAGCTTCTCAAGCAGGGATATTACTAGACTTGTGCCAGTACTCACACCCCTGTGTGGAATCCTCCTTAATGT
>NW_022901947.1:0-224 GCF_012274545.1 Fukomys damarensis | reverse complement strand
ACTGAGTAGTGAGGAGTCAAGCAGCATGTGTGGTTTAAGAAGATCGCTTATTAGGAAGCAGAGACACTGGAGTTTAAACCTGGCTCTGGTGGGTTGAGTGCTTACCGCGCTAATGTGTCTGTAGTACAGCCTCATTGTCATGTGTCCGCTTGCTGTGGTCAAATGTGCTAGAGGTTTCAGTTTTATTTAGGGATGATAAGGCCAACAGGTGAGGAAGTGATTGA
>NW_022901946.1:0-431 GCF_012274545.1 Fukomys damarensis | reverse complement strand
AGGCATGAATTTGGAAGTATTGCTTCCCTTTCAATTTCATTGAAAAGTTTAAAGGGTAGTGGCGATAGTTCTCCTCTGAATGTCTTGTAGAATTCAGCAGTGAAACCATCAGGACCAGGGATTTTTGTTGTTGCTAAATTTTTAATTAGGTTTTCAATTTCACTGATTGTAATTGGGGTGTTTAGAATTTTTATGTCTTCTTCATTCAACTCTGGGAATTTATTTGTATATAGAAATCTGTCCATTTCTTCCTTGTTTTCCAATTTATTATACATGCTCTTGGAATACGTATTGATGATCCACTGGATTTTTGCTGGACCTGTTATGACTCACATTTTTCAATTCCCAATTGCATGGATTTGAGCCTTTTTATTTCCTTTTATTATAATGTTGGTGAAGGTTTTATCAATTTTATTTATTGCTACAAAAAA
>NW_022901945.1:348-776 GCF_012274545.1 Fukomys damarensis | reverse complement strand
AAAAAAAAAGAACCAAGATACATCATGTAAAGGTACAAGGTCCCAATGATGAATATAACTGCATTGTATACCTAAAATGTACCAATAAAGACAAAAAAAACCACTTGCAGCAAATAGAGTAGTTTTACAACTTTTTTTTTTGGAATATGTGCTGCCAAAGCAAGCACCTATTTTCACAACTTTAACTTGAATTTACAATACTGTCAGCCACTCTTATTCAGCTAAACTTGTTTCTCAAAATACAGCCATCTCAACATCATCAGAATGCAATCATTTTTATTAGTACAAGTTTGAAGTACATGCTAAGTACACCTGTCATGGGGTTTGGTATATGTAATAAAAATTTATTCCTCATAAATCTGAATAAGGCTACTTTTTATAGTATGTTTGAATAATTAATTTTTCTTTTTAGCTTTTTTTTGGGGGGG
>NW_022901945.1:0-317 GCF_012274545.1 Fukomys damarensis | reverse complement strand
AACTCTCACTACGTAGCCCAGACTGGTCTCAAATTCACAGCAATCCTCCTGCCTCAGCCTCCCTCATGATGGGATTACAGGTGTGTGCCACCACAACCGGCTTAGCTGTCCTTTAATTTGTATAGATTTGTAAAATATATTCCTGCTCACCCCACTGACTCTGCTTCAGTTCAGTAGGTTTACAGATGATCCTTGCCATTGTACCAAGTGTTATTTCATCAATTAACAGGAATTTAAATCATAAGTGTCCAAATTCATAATTTTATTACTTTTCCTACAGTTACTTTACTCTTCTGTATCTTCTCCAGTATTTAATT
>NW_022901944.1:0-384 GCF_012274545.1 Fukomys damarensis | reverse complement strand
GACCAAAGGTAACAAAACAACAAAGGACCTTAACAGCATCTCTCTGCTCCTTTTATCTTATCCAGACTACCAGGATTAGGGAAGTGCCAAACCAATCAGTGGACTGATTTAGTAATCAGTCTGACTGATTTAGTAACTCGAGATTCAGCCACATTGACCTTATGAGGCTATGGGGGGACATATAGACACAAGCAATAACATAGCACTTTTTAAAATTTTTGAACATATAAAACAGAGCATTAAATTACCAGTCAAACCACAAGTCCACCAGACAAATCATAAGAGTTCATATAAAGAAATGAGATTGAAGATACTCTTAAATGAAATAAATAGGACACACATGTAAATACCGAATAGTTTCTCTAGTGTGAGAAACTGAAAGTG
>NW_022901943.1:0-200 GCF_012274545.1 Fukomys damarensis | reverse complement strand
TATTGTAGACCTAGATTATACCAATAAACTTAAGAAAAAGAAAAAACATAGATCATTATTCAGGCTTAGGGAGGAAGGAAGTTGTAATACATGCTTCACCGTGAAATAATTTCACAATGAAATAAACTAGTCCAAAAAAGACAATCACTATGTGATTCTAGTTGTATGCAGTACTTTTCAATCTAAATCAGAAAGTAAAA
>NW_022901942.1:0-233 GCF_012274545.1 Fukomys damarensis | reverse complement strand
ATGAAAGGATGCAAAGGCACCATGCTGAGTAAAGCAGAGCACTGAGTAATAGGCTAAAATCTCCTTGAAAACTTTCCTGACGCTCCCAGAAATCAGATTTTTATGCCCAATGTCCTGTGCCATCACTGAGTTTTCTAGCAGCTTCCTGGACTCTCCCCAGCATAGTTGTCTTTGCAATTGCATTGTCAGGCAAGCTGAACAAAAGGCAGCTACTCAGTTCTATTGCAAATGAG
>NW_022901941.1:0-644 GCF_012274545.1 Fukomys damarensis | reverse complement strand
GTGTGTGTGTGTGTGTGTGTGTGTGTGTGTGTGTGTGTGTGTTTAAAGACCTGTATAATTTGTTTTCTGCCATTCTTCTGCGGAGTGTGTGTCTGTGTGAATGCCTAGTATCTACAGGGCACCTCTGTAGTGTGAGGCCATGAGAGTCCACATATGAGGGCTGTGTGTAGATTTTTGGCCACCAGCAGAGCCTTTGTACTCTCACAGAGGTGACCACATCAGGAGATTTTTGATTGGGACTTTGGAGAAGGCTTCTCTGAATCCTTTGAAACTTGCCTACTCCTTCTTGCACGTCTGGGTGACGGCAGTGGCTCTCAGGAAAGGCATACATATTTTGATAACTTTTGAGTATGTTTTCATGGCTCCCAGATGGTCGGAGGCTGGCATCTGATCCTGGGGAGAGACAGATAAAACCCTAAACCACGGCCAGCAATTAGGGATCACTTACTAGCCACGATCTCTTCTTGGCTGAGTCAGAAACATTCCCATGGAGGTTTCAGAGAATTTGCAATCTGCCTGCAATCTAGGTGGGAATTGATGTGGTGTGTGTCTCTGAGTACATGTGAATTGTGAGGCTGGGAAGAAATGGCGGGGTGGGAGAGGTGGGGCCCAGCCAAGTTCCCTTGGGGCAGCCTGTGCATGGC
>NW_022901940.1:0-203 GCF_012274545.1 Fukomys damarensis | reverse complement strand
TATCTGATTTTATGCCGATACTCTTGTTTACCATGACCGTAGCGTGCTTTAACAAAAGGTGATGTCTCTAACTTCATTCTCCTTTCTTAAGATTACTTTGGTTGTGGTATTTTGTGCTTTCATATGAGTTTTAGAGTAGGTTTTTTTCTGTGAAGAATATCCTTGGGATTTTGAGTGGGACGGCACTGATTTGTGGATAGCTT
>NW_022901939.1:0-657 GCF_012274545.1 Fukomys damarensis | reverse complement strand
AATACAGGTTCTTGAGGTGGGCATTGATGATCTTCTAGATTTCTGCAAGATCTGTTGTCATTTCACCCTTTACATTCCCAATTGCATGGATTTGAGTCTTTCCTTTTTTTTGATAAGGTTGGCTAAGGGTTTGTCAACTTTATTTAATCTTTCAAAGGACCAACTCTTCCCTTCACTCTTTGTATTGTTATCTTAGTCTCCATTGCATTAATTCCTGCTCTGCTCTTTATAATTTCTTCTCTCATATGAGCTTTGGGCTTAGCTTTCTCTTCTTTTTCTAGAAGCTTGAGGCTCAACATTAGGTTGAACCTAATTATTTGAACTAGCTCTGTTTTTATGATGTGGGAATTTATTGCTATAAATTTCCCTGGTAAGACTGCTTTCACTGCATCCATCGAGTTTTGGCATGTGGTACTGGCATTATTTAATTATAGAACCTATCTAATTTCTTCTTTCATTTCGTCTGTGACCCATTGGTTGTTTAGTGGGGTATTATTTAATTTCCATGTGTTTATGAAGTTCCCATGGTTTCTTTGGCCACTGATTTCCAATATCATGGCACTTTGATCTGATAATATGCATGCGATACTTTCAGTTCTGTTGTATTTATTTAAGCATGTTCTATGAGCTATTATGTGCTCTGTTTTGGAGAACATC
>NW_022901938.1:0-326 GCF_012274545.1 Fukomys damarensis | reverse complement strand
AGAGCAACACATCAGATACCCGATTTAAGACAGAAAAAGGATTTAAATACACCACTGTACAAAGACCATACACAAATGGCCCATGAACATATAAAGAGGTGTTCAGCATTGCGGATTGTGACTGCGACACAAATCAAAACCACAGGGAGCTGAAACGCCACACGGTCAGCACAGCTGATGTCACAGACACAACAGAAAATGATGACTCGTCTGAAGAGCTGTGGAGGATCGGGATATGGTGCAGTGTGGATGGGATATGGCACAAGCTTTATGGAAAACGGCACCTAAAATATTAACAGTGGCCCTGCCCTGTGATCCAGCAACCC
>NW_022901937.1:0-218 GCF_012274545.1 Fukomys damarensis | reverse complement strand
TTATCATCCTTGTTTTGGATGCAAAGAAACAGAACAGGAGAGATCCAAAACAGATAGTTGAGGACCACACAGCCAAGAAGCAGTGGACTTATGCCTCAAGCTCAGGCAGGCCACCTGCAGAAGCCAGGCTCCTACCCGCAGCACCGCACTGCCGCCCCGAAGATCATTTTTGACAGAAGCCCAGATTCCTATTTTTATTGCATAGTGCATTGCACCCC
>NW_022901936.1:0-239 GCF_012274545.1 Fukomys damarensis | reverse complement strand
TTCCACTGGGCTGGGTCCTCTCTGGCCTGCATGGCCAACTGGATGCAACACCTCTTCCCGGGTGGCCCCAGTCCACTGACTGTCTGCCCTCAGCCACCAAGGCTCAGCAGGGCCCACCAGGCCGGAACAGCAGCCTGCTGGGCACATCTGCCGCCCACTATACTTGCTATCACTCGGGCTGTCAGATCACCGTGCTCCTGAAGACTCAGGCGAGAATCAAACGAACCTAAATGCTCACC
>NW_022901935.1:0-312 GCF_012274545.1 Fukomys damarensis | reverse complement strand
ATTTCATTCCCTTCCACCCTCAAACACCATATTAATAATTGCTCAGATTCCAACATCTGGATTCGTACTCACATCAAATCTTTGCCATGCCACAAGTTGTGACTTTTGCCAAGACTTTTAATCTCCCTAAAATTTTTCTCTTTTTTGGCGGGGAAAAAGATCTTACTTCATTGCCTCATTGTGAAGATTCATGTAATGATTTAACATGCAGCACAATAATGTTACAAAAATTGGAAGTTAATGTTATTGTTCATTCTCTCTAGAGTTAAGTGTCTGCTCCATGCCAAGCACTGTGGCAGACACTGGGAGTGC
>NW_022901934.1:0-456 GCF_012274545.1 Fukomys damarensis | reverse complement strand
TACTTGAAAGTTATATAATCCTAGACACTTACTCTTGACATCTCTTGAACATTTCATTTCTATGTAGTTCATTGCTTTGTGTTATTTATAAAAAATTTGAAATGCATATTACATATTTTGCATCCATTTATTTAGACCTATGTAAATAGGAATCTATTTTAATAGTCACATTAGTTCTTTTACTGAAGCTTTATTATTAAAATACATATTGCTGTATGAAAAAATAATCTATTCTTTAAGAAACAATATTATTGTCTTGTATGAATACAATTTCTCTGAGGATTTGTTGTGAGTTTACCATTTAACTAGAGTAAGCAATTTTTGTTTTTCACATAAGGAAAATTGCAAATAGGAGAAACAAACTTGTCTATTCTTAAAAGAATATAAATAAAGTGTAGATGGGCAGGGGAGGAGGGGGTGAAGGGAGGGCAGAGGTAAGGGGAAAAAATGAGAATC
>NW_022901933.1:0-202 GCF_012274545.1 Fukomys damarensis | reverse complement strand
TCTGAATTACATTACCAACCCTTTCTTAATTTTTAAAATTTTTATACAGGGATCGGCTAAGTCACTTTGACGCTCGGCTGGACCCAAATTCATAATCCTCCTGCCTCAGCTTCCCTGAGTGCTGCGACTACAAATGTGTGCTCCCCAACCAGGCTCTTTTTATTCCTGTATTTTTGAAAGAGAAACAGACAGATATGGATAT
>NW_022901932.1:0-541 GCF_012274545.1 Fukomys damarensis | reverse complement strand
TCCTGCAAGTCCTACAGCATAGTAATTAACAGAAACAGTTTCTTTATCCACAGTTGTCATCTCTCAGAATGTGGGACATTTTCCTGAGAGAGTGGCTTTTCCATATACATGCAAATTGATTTGTTCCTGACTGCATGCAAGATTCACAGTAGCATTTTCCTCTAATTCTCATTATGTACATTGCTAAATCCTCCCTTTGCCCCATTATCTTTCATTTTCATACTCGATAATGTATTCCAGCTTTGCTATTATATTTGCTTCTTACTCTTTTTGGGACAATGTATTACTCGATTACACAGACAGGAGTAATTTTTTGCCCACTGACTTTATTACAAATCTCAGTCTCAGGGTTAATTAAGCATTCCACTCATGTTTTTAATAAAATAAAATAAAAAGGAGCACACTAACATAAAAACCTTCTCACAAAGGCAGCCTGAAGATGAAGCTAATCTCACTCCCAAACCAGAATGGAGGCTCTGACCAATGCAGTTCTCAGCTGTGACCACGAATGAGTGCATCTAGGGAAGACTGGGGCATCCTC
>NW_022901931.1:0-204 GCF_012274545.1 Fukomys damarensis | reverse complement strand
CATATATGATTCCCAAGGCAATTCTTTTCCTCACTAAGCAAAATCTCCCTGGAAATTGTAGAGCGGTTTCTTCCCTTTTTAGTGAATGCACACATTCTCACAATGTCCGGGGATGAGAGGTTAACTCTATTTGTTCACGTTATTCACTCACAAAACCACTTTTCATAGCCACTTCTCTCATGATTGTACAGTGGTATGTGTCAC
>NW_022901930.1:0-253 GCF_012274545.1 Fukomys damarensis | reverse complement strand
TGCATATGGATACATCAAAAAATGAAATCACAATTTGTGATTTTTTTTGCTAAAATGAACTACCCATGATGATAGAACCACCAGGAAAAAAGAAAGATTGCTAATTATCTCTTAAATATGATTGCTTAAAAATTTTTAAAATACCTTCCGCAATGGGGATATTTAATGTTATTCTAAAGAAGCATTATTGAATTCAGTAGTCATAGCTTTTTGGGATTTGATTTTCCCACTTTGGTGCTTAGGATCAAGTCCA
>NW_022901929.1:0-1059 GCF_012274545.1 Fukomys damarensis | reverse complement strand
AAAAAAAAGTAGGAAGGAAGGAAGAAAGGAAAGGATGGAAGGAAGAGGAGTCCCAGCTACACAACACTGTCTGAGGAGCAGGAGTTCTCTTCCTTCCTCTTGTTCCCCTCTCAGCTCCCCAGTTAAGCCACCAGCAATGGAATTTACCAGTTCTTCCTCGAGGGCCTTTCGCTTTCTCTGGAGCTGGCGGGGAGGGGACATGGCAGGGGCACTTGCTGCCCCTCTGCTGCTTCCTTATTGTGGTCTCCGCCCTTCCTAAGCAGCCAGGACTGCTGTGTGCCAGGCTGGGGTGCAGGGCTGGGCCTTGAGACCCAGGGGAGCCCCGGGAGGCTGTACAGACCCTCGCCCGTGGAACCCCAGAGGAGGAGGGATCCAGGGAGAGAGGCGGCGCCATCAGGCGCTGTTCTGCGGTCTCCAGAAGGCAGACAGGATGACCAAGTCCCAGGAGAGCATGTGGCAGAGTGGCCCTGCCGGCTCCTTCCTCAGAAAGTCAGCCAACGCCTCAGGATGGTCATGAGCGGCAGAGCAGGAGACGAGGTAATGAACAGTGTTCCCGGAGTCAAGAGAAACGCTGTCTGCAGTGAGGGAAACTGAGGCTCGGGGGACAGTAGCTGCTCCCCAGGAGGTGCCTTCTGCAGGCTGGAGGCACAAATGGCGAAGGGCCAGGGGTGCGCAGTGGTGCCCAGAGGTGGCGAGTCCTCCGGCTCAGCAGCCACAGGCCACGTGGGGCACTCCAGTGCTCAGAGACTCGGGGTGGGGCCCAGAGAGGCAGGGCCACCGGGAGTCGGGGCCTCCCTCAGCCTCCCCAGATGCATCCTGAGGCTCTTCCAGGCTAACAGGTGCCTGTCTGCTCTGCTCTGCCCCGCCTCACCTGTCTGGCACCCCAAGACCCTCACACTGGGCACCTCCTACCAGACTCCCTTTGGCCTCTCATCCCCGTGCCCAGGCTCCTCAGTTCATCCAGGGACTGTGTGCAGCCCTTGCTCCCTGTCTGCCAGTGAGGAAAGCCGCCCAGCAGGCCCGTCTGTCACAGCCTTCTCCCACTGTCTGAAGATTGTG
>NW_022901928.1:0-249 GCF_012274545.1 Fukomys damarensis | reverse complement strand
CCCTCTGCTGGGTATCTTTCCAAAAGAATTAAAAGAACCATACCACAGTGATATATGCTCACCTATGTTTATAGCAGCACAGTTTGGAATAGCTAAAACTTGGAAACAGCCCATTTACTCATCATTTAGAGACTGCATAAAGAAGATGTGGTTTTTCTATAGAATGGAATACTATTCAGCCATAAAAAAGAGAAATTAAATTCATTCATAGGAAAATGGATACATATTGAGGATATACTCCTAAGTGAA
>NW_022901927.1:0-282 GCF_012274545.1 Fukomys damarensis | reverse complement strand
TCTGACTTCTTATGAATTGTAGCAGTGTACTTTATAGTTTTGTAAGTCATACTTAAAGTAGTTGGATGGAAATTGCATTAAAAACCTCTGTCATTTGTGGGAATATGAATATTTTGACTATATTCACTGGCTGTGCCTATCCAGGAGCAAAGAACCTCTACTTTCTAGTGTCTTCATTTTCTCTCTGTCATTTAGTGCACTACAGTTTTCGATATAGGAGATGTTTACTTTTTTGTTATGATCATTCTCAGGTATTTGCTTTTTTGGAAACTGTCATTAATG
>NW_022901926.1:0-328 GCF_012274545.1 Fukomys damarensis | reverse complement strand
TCCTTATTGCCCTTGTCACCAGAAGACAATCACGGACCTACGATCTTCACCAACACAGACCACTGCCATCCTCTGGGTCACCCAGTGCCCCCTCCGACTACCGTGTGCACTGGACAAACAGTGGCTACCTCAGAGTGTCTTTTCTTTGCCCGCTCTGAGGCACTGACCTCCCCACCCTCCATGTACTTTGAAATCACCCAAGTCTCTGTTGTCTTTTTCTTTTAGCCCTCGCCATCCCTCTTTCTGGGCAGTCAGGGATTGGTCAGCCTCTGATAACCCTGGATCTCCTGAGGGAGGCTGTGCTGAGAGCCCCTCAGGCGGCCATTTG
>NW_022901925.1:0-328 GCF_012274545.1 Fukomys damarensis | reverse complement strand
TATAGCTCTGGTGATAGTCCCACATTATTCCTAAATTTCTTGCCCATTTTTGTGTTAATCTTCCTGTAAAGTGTGATCCTTGGTCTGATTGAATAACTTGTGGCGGGCCATATTGTGCGCACCATTGCATTAAGGTTAGGATGCAAGTTTGTTGGTCAGGTTTACTTCCTGCTCTTGCCAATCCCAATCCTGTAGTAGCATCTACCATAGTGCATGCATATTGATTCCTAAATGCCTTTAATGGTCCTATAAAATCTATTTGTATCAAAGAGTTAAAACCTTTACGATGTCCGATAACACCTTTATAATTGTGATTAAATTTTAATCT
>NW_022901924.1:0-803 GCF_012274545.1 Fukomys damarensis | reverse complement strand
CTTTTTCTGACTATTGAGATGATGGTTTTTGTCCTTGACTCTGTTGATATATTACATTTATTGGTTTACATATGTTGAACTATTCTTGCATCTCTGGGATAAATCTGACTTGTTCAGGGTGCATGATCTTGATGATCTCTATTCTGTTTGCCAGTATCTTATTGAGGATTTTTGCATCCATGTTCATTATGGAGATTGGCCTGTAGTTCTATTTTTTGGGTGGTTTTTCCCTGGTTTTGGAATCACAGTAATATTTTCTTTCAGGAATCAATTTGGATGTATTGCTTAGCTTTCAATTTCATTGAAGAGTTTAAACAGTAGTGGTGATGGTTGTTCTCTAAATGTCTTATAGAATTCAGCAGTGAAGCCATCAGGACCTGGGCTTTTCTTTGTTGGTAATGTTGTAATTACATTTTCAATTTCACTGAATGTAATTGTGGGGTGTTTAGATATTTTATATCTTCTTCATTCAACTTTGGAAGTTCATGTGTATCTAGGAATCTGTCCATTTCTTCTGTATTTTCCATTTTATTAGAGTGCAGGTTTTCAAAGTATGTATTGTTGATGCTCTGGATATCTGCTGGATCTGTTGTTACTTCAACATTTTCATTCCTAAATGAATGGATTTGAGCCTTTTCTTCCCTTTGTTTGACAAGATTTGCTAAGGATTTATTGATTTTATTTATTCTTTTGAAAAATTAACTCTTTGATTCATTGATTTTTTTTTTTGTATCATTCTCGTAGTCTCCTTTGCATTGATTTCTGCTCTGATCTTTATAATTTCCTCCCTTTTATGAGCTTTT
>NW_022901923.1:0-517 GCF_012274545.1 Fukomys damarensis | reverse complement strand
CCTACTGTAAGAGGCACCCATACTAGAACTTCATCAATCATCTGATCTCCTTAAGCTCAGTGACATTTTGGGTTTTCTGAAATTAGTGTCAGTTCAGAGCCAGTCTACAATAACCCTATAAAAGTCTTGAGCATTTCTTTTTCCCAATGCACAGTCATCCTAGTAATGTTGTCTCAAGTTTGAAAACCAATTAAGGTGACTCAATTTAGGCTTCTGTTTACCTTATTCTCCTACTTTAAATTTAGCAAACTGTTTCTTTAAGACAATGATCAACTAACAGTGCCACAGTGTCATTTTTCCCCACTATTCATTATGGTTACCCAACCTAACTCACAATTAAGTGCCTGCTCTGTCACCAATTGGCTCCTTCTCCCCTGAATCCAATTATCTCCACTGCATGTAAATATCCTACTTCAAAGCCAGCAGGTCTCACTACTGTAATTTCTGAGCCATAAAGATGAGTGACTATAGACCTCTACAAGGATGCTATAGCTCCTTTTTTTTTTTTTTTTTGGTG
>NW_022901922.1:0-257 GCF_012274545.1 Fukomys damarensis | reverse complement strand
GGAGTGGGTGTGCCCTGAATGCAGAACCAGTCTGAAAGTTTTCTGTATGAAAGTCACACCTGTATGAACTTGGCCTGTGTCTGACTGGCCTTCTCAAGCAGGATGCTTTCCCTCGGGCTTGGGGACAGTCTCCTTGCTGTGGGCAATAGACCCTCACCACATGCACAGAGCCGACAGCCGTGAGGGCTGTCTCACTGGCCAGCTAATTAGTGCCCAAAGTTTATGACTTGCAGAGAGTTATGAGTCATGAATCTCGC
>NW_022901921.1:0-207 GCF_012274545.1 Fukomys damarensis | reverse complement strand
TCCTTTTTTCATAACCAAAATTGTCTGACTTACACTTTTTAAGACAAATGGAAAAAGGAAGTACGGAGCCTAATAGTCAGTTCATAGTGAAGAAATCCCTATATCACAAAACTTTCATGAACCTTATATGTTGTTTAAATGGTAGAATAGTGAGTAAGAATCCCTGGAGTTCAACATCCATGCAGAAGGTCTAAGAGAACAAATAAT
>NW_022901920.1:0-229 GCF_012274545.1 Fukomys damarensis | reverse complement strand
TTAATAGTAAAAAAGACAGCTACTCAGAGAAAATTTATTCTGGTCTTTATTCACTAATGCCTTATGAAAAGATATACCCCCAGTAAATATGGCCAAATATGTTGTTATAGAATGTTTACCTTGGTTATCATCAAATGGTTAAATTCTAAATATGCTATTGTGTTATGTGCTCAATTTTCAAAATAGGATTTCTGTAGAAAAATTATTAAGAGGTTCTATAAAAATGCTT
>NW_022901919.1:0-245 GCF_012274545.1 Fukomys damarensis | reverse complement strand
CTTTTGATGCATCTATTCCAGACAAAAATGTAGCTCCAAGAAAGATGTAGGTATTCATGGGAATTGAAACCCCTTAAGAAGGCGGTATGATGTCCCAGGGTTTAGGCTGCACTCCTTTTTCCAGCCTCTTCTCCATTCCTTCTGGTCCATGAATGTTCTAGCAGTAGGAACCCTGAGTATGCCCAGACCAAGCTTCTCTGTTGCTGATCTGTGAAATCCTACTCATCCTATCAAGACTATTTTTT
>NW_022901918.1:0-1325 GCF_012274545.1 Fukomys damarensis | reverse complement strand
ACAGATTGTTTGGTCACCCCTCACCCTGGAAGTGCTGGTTGTCAAGCTGCCCCTGGAGAAGCCTGCGGGAAGGAGAGGGCCTGGGTAGGTGGTGATGAAGATGCTGAGTGTAGGAGAAAAGACAATCCAAGTCAAGAGAGCAAGTGAGAAACACGGGAGGTACAAGAGGATGGGTTCTTAGTCCAGTTGAAAGAACAAGGAAGTAAATGGTGGACAGATAGGAGGGTTTGCTGACCAAGGAGGAACAAGGGGTGCTGCATGTTGAGCTCATTCACGTCAGGAAACAACTGATGGGCAGCTCGGCAGTTGATGTACAAATTCTTCTTTTTAAAGTAACTTTTTTACTGGATCCATTTATGTATAAATTTTCACTCTTTAAAAATGTGTTCTTAATTGTTACATAATAGTCATACACATTTATGTGATACATGTGGTGTTTTGCTGCTTCTATATGTAGTATAACAAGCAAATCAAGGTATTTAGTGTAACTGTGACCTCATTTACTTGTTATTTCTTTGCAGTGAGTACATTCAACATAGTCTGTTCTTGCTGTTTTGAAATTCAATGCTGTATTTTTAAGTCTAGAAACTGCTGTGCAATAGAACCCTAGAAATGGTTTATTAGTTATTTCTTAGAGCCAATAGAAAATCAGCAGAGAATAAATTATCTAAGATTTCTGCCACATGGGCTGAAGGAGTCCACAAAGAAAGTGAGACATCTGTAGATGCAGTAGTGACAGAATGGAGCAAATCAGGCAGTGTCACAGGGAGCACAGTGACTGAAACTAAGGTGGAGGACAGACCCATGAAAAACTATGCAAAGAACAATTGTCCCTCAGCAGCTGCACTGTGTCACTTATGAGGAAGCCTCACCTTGGGAGTCTGAAAGTTTGGTGGAGACACCAGCAGCTTTCCCCTTCCCCAACCCAACCACACTGAGTGAACCAAGACTTGGGGCACTGATGCTGTTCTATATGGTTGCATTCATTTGAGCACTAGGCGGCCTGTCCTGAGGGCTGCTTGTGGCTTGGCTTGTGACAGCTCTGAGTAGGGATGGAAGTGGCTGAGACATCATCTTGACATCAGTCCTGATGTGCCTCTTGGGCTGGGCAGCATGTGATTCTGGAGATGCCCCCTGAGGAGCACCAAGCTTCAGGCACTCAATGAAATTGTGAGATAGGTCATTGGACTGTGCAATTCATAGAAGAAATTGCTTGATTTTATATAAAGGCATGTGCCTTCCTATGTGAAGGAATTTGGTTTAAAAACCAAGATGCCTATAACCTGAGGGGTTCTTCCTGGTATGGCTTTGAAGGTGGCAGTGAA
>NW_022901917.1:0-264 GCF_012274545.1 Fukomys damarensis | reverse complement strand
TGCTGGATTTAGGACTTGCTGTGGTGCCATTCCTTTCTATCCACCTATTTCTCTCTTTTGGAATGGGAATGTTTATCCTGTGCCTTTGTATGTCAGTAAGGTTTGACTTTCGTTTTTCACAAGGGCTCACAGCTAAGAGTTTGCCCTAAATCTGAGAGGAGATTCTGGACGAGAATTTTTCAGCAATGCTGAAAAATTTAGGACTTTGGCAGCAGGTAGAGATGAACTAAGTGCATTTTGCATAAAGAGATGGACATGGGTCTG
>NW_022901916.1:0-214 GCF_012274545.1 Fukomys damarensis | reverse complement strand
AGGATTTTCAGTTCATAGTTGGCTGGCTTCAAGAAAGGGTGGTGTGGCAGAGGAAAAAGAGTTCACGGCAGGCAGAAGGCCGCAAGGCAGTGAGGCAGCAAGCAGTGAAATAGCTATGCCTTATATTCTACCTAGGCTACATGCCCTTACGATGGATAGCACTCACACCCGTGGTGCGCTTTCCCATTATCCATACCCATTTGGAAGATACCGG
>NW_022901915.1:0-258 GCF_012274545.1 Fukomys damarensis | reverse complement strand
ATTCACGGGAAAGTTTGGGTAAAGTGTGTTTCCTCTTTCTTCTCCAGAATCTAAAGTCTAATCGTCACTTCTGAGAAATATTTTATACTTTGTGTATTTGTGCCTTCCCTGTCACTGGGACAGAATACCAGATATCCACAATTTGAAGACTGGGATGTTTATTTTCTCTCACAGTTTCAGAAAATCCAATCCATGGTTGGCTGGTTCCGTGGCAGAAGTGGCCTGGTGTAAGGGCTTGGTAGAGGCAAACTCCTTACA
>NW_022901914.1:0-2336 GCF_012274545.1 Fukomys damarensis | reverse complement strand
TTTTTTTTTTTTTTTGTTGTTGTTGTTTAGTTTTGTTTTGTTATTGGGATCGAACTCTGGTCCTTGCACTTGTGAGGCAGGCTGCAGAACCACTGAGCTACTTCCACGGCCCTACTTTTTCTTTCTTCTTTCCCTCCTTTCTTTTCCTTTTCACCTACCATCACACACACACACACACACACACACACACACACACACAAACATGAGAATAAAGAAAACAAGAGGCTTCCCGAAATTCTTGACTCCCCAAAGTCAGATCCCATAGACAATGATGAGGGGGTGAGTCAAAACCCAAATGGCTGAAATGTATGAAGGGCTAAAAGAAGAAACAACAATACAGAGCAAAAAGATATTCAGTCAACTCATAGATAGTGTCATTAAACAAATAAGGACCTGAATTATAAATGATCAGTAAGCTTACCGGTCGCACAAAAAGCAGGTAGAACTGACTAACCAAGATGATACAACATGTGAATGACCATTAGAGAGAATGAAAATGTAACAGAAATTCAGAATATAACAAATACTATTGAGTTATAGCACTGAAATGACCGATGAGAAGAGAGAACGCCAGATTTAGAAGATAAAGTGGACATAAGAACCATATACTCAAAAGTACCTTAAAAAACAATGAAAAGATTACAGAAAGTGGATCCACTGCCTGTCAGATAACTCAAACTAATCTAACAATTTTAAAACTTAAAGAAAGATCAAAGGATAGCACAATATAAAAATTTATTTATGGAAATTATAGCAGAAATTTTTCAGTTTAGGGAAATAATTCAACTTCCAGGTAAGTGAGGCATATAGAAATCCCAATAGCCAAAATCAAAAAAGAACTTCCCCATGACATATCAGAGTTAAAATATCAGAAGTTCAACCCAAGGACAGAATTTTCAAAGCTGTTATAGAAAAGGTATAAATAACTTATAAAGGCAGTCATGTCACATTATGGCAGATTTCTGAAAAGGAAACTGGAAGACCAGGAAAACTTGAAGTTTTTCAAGCCCTAAAGGAAAATAGCTTTTAACCTAGATTAATTTATCCTGTAAAACTATCTTTCAAAATTAAGGAAGAGGGCTGGGGATTTAGCTCAGCGGTTCGGTGTTCAATCCCCGGTACCAAAAACAAAAAACAAAAAAAATTAAGGAAGCAATAAGGAGTTTCCAGGACAAAGAGCATCTTAAGAAATTCATGATCACCAAACTGGCATTACAGAGAATGCTGCTGAAGATCTACACATACAGCAGGAGGCCAGCAACCACGAAGACCTGAGGGAGTGAATGCAGCAAGCCAGGTGAGCAATGAAGTAAAAGAAAAATAAAGGAATCAGCAACAGAAAAATAAGGCAATGACAAGAACCACTCAGTACATTTCAGTCATAGCTCTCAATGTAAATGGTTTTCACCGCCCAGTTGAAGGACCCAGACTGGAACATTGTATCAAGAAGCAAAATCGTACAGCTTATTACGTATCTGAGATGGCTTTCACCATAAAGAGACACTGGACTGCAAATCAAAGGATAGGAGATGACACGCTATTCATCATGAGCCAGAATGCAAGTAGGAGTGGTTGTGCTATTTTCAGACAAAGTGAACTTCGAGATGAAACTGTGCAGAAGAGACGGAGAAGTCACTGTATGTTGGTAAAGGGAAGCACTCAATATGAAGATATAAATGTATATTCACAGTAGCTTCAAAAATAAATTAAATATCCAGGAACACACCTAACCAAAACATTAAAAGGTCTCTGTAACGAAAGCTGTACTGAACTCTTTAAAAAAGGGTTTGAAGAAGACATTAGAAAAGGGAAATACATTCCCTATTCTGGGATAGGCAGATCTAATATCTTCAAAATGGCCATGTTGCCAAAAATGATATGTGAATGTAATGCACTGCCCTCAAAATATATCAGCTTTTTTTCACAGCACTAAGAAACACAATTCAAAATTTCATATGGAATCATGAGGCCCAGAATCTCCAAAGCAATCCTGGGCAACAAGTGCAAACCTAGAGGAATTGTAATCCCAGATTTCAAGTAACTCTAAAACTTCAGAGAGGTAAAAATACCATGGTACTGGAATAAAAACAGAATAGAGGATGCAAAAACAACCCTAAACACCTTCAACCATCTGATTTTGAATAAAGAGACCTATAACACACACTGGAGAAAAGATTGCCTCTTTAACAAATGGTGCTGGGAAAACTAGAAGAGTTCATCTTGATCTGTATTTCTCACCATATGCGAAAATCAAATCCACATGGATCAAAGAACCATATATAAAAATAGAAACACTGATTGAAGAGCAAACTGGTTGAACTTTTAAAGACATGGGC
>NW_022901913.1:0-368 GCF_012274545.1 Fukomys damarensis | reverse complement strand
AGCACCTAGTTCTCCAGAAGTGGATCAAAGCATTATAATCTTAACAAAGATAATTCATGTATTGGCACACAGAGAGAACTTATTAATAGCAACAACTATGCAACCTTGGCAATATCAATAAATCAACAACGGTAATATTGGCCAAGACAAACTGGATATTGACATTCCACAAGAACCAGTAACATGCCACCTTTAACCTTAGAAAAGAAATCTACAATTACAGTATAAGCTCTAAGACAAATCAAATATTGACTGACATACAGAAAGTATCTACTAAATGCTGTAACTATACCTCCACTAATGACAGGAGATCAACCGTAGTAACACATATTTCATTATCTATCTAAAAATCAATATAACTTAACTAT
>NW_022901912.1:0-212 GCF_012274545.1 Fukomys damarensis | reverse complement strand
GCTTTTTACCTCTAAGATGAACCCAAGAAGACTCTCGCAAGGGACGAGCTGTCCCTCCTGCCTATTCCTCCCCACACTATACTTTAGGCCCTGGGTTGTGATTTGTGTTATTGCTGTGGTAGTTACTGTTGCTATGGAGACACGGTTTCGCCGTGTTGGAGGCTGACTTTGACTCAGGAGCTTCCTCCCTTAGCACCCCCAGAGCTGGGATT
>NW_022901911.1:0-223 GCF_012274545.1 Fukomys damarensis | reverse complement strand
CTGGAATTCTTATCCCAATAAATTTCATGAAGAAAACTGGTGGATGAGTTAAAAAAAAAAAAAAACAAACAACACTACTATTAGCAGTTCTGTGTAAACCTGTGACTCCAGTCTTTCTTAAGAGCTTCAGTGACTTAGGCACCCTCTTCCATCCTGAGCTAGATAAGCGTGAAGTCCCAGCAATAAAGTGTGGGGAAGCCTTGTTCTGCAGGATTCTCACATC
>NW_022901910.1:0-232 GCF_012274545.1 Fukomys damarensis | reverse complement strand
GGAGGGTCTTACATTCCTACATCATTCCGAAAACTCAGGGGCCAATGAACACGAAGCCTTACCTTCCGACACACACTACACTGCACGGGGAGTCCAACGGGGAATAAGTTCCAGCCCCTAAATGTGGCTCTAACGCTAGGCGATGGCCCCTCCCTCCCGATTCTGTCCTGGCGGCAAGGCTCCACTCCGAGGGAAAACCAGGGCACATCCGAGCTTCACAAAAGTCACTGCC
>NW_022901909.1:0-201 GCF_012274545.1 Fukomys damarensis | reverse complement strand
GGGAAAACAGTGGGTCCGGAAGTTCCCCTGCGGACTGCGGATTGTGCCGAAGGTGAGGGGACCATCATGCTGGGAGCTGACAAAGCTGGGGTCCACAGTTCAATACCGTGGTTCTTGCTGCCAGGGAGCTTGGTTCCGTGGAGAAGGGGAGCCAGGAAATGACTGTCACTGGGGTAACCCGGCCCGGGCTGCTGGTAGGGC
>NW_022901908.1:0-229 GCF_012274545.1 Fukomys damarensis | reverse complement strand
GGCAGCTGGCTTCATCAAAGGGAGCCTGTGAGAGAGGATGCCATTGAGACAGAAGCCACGTGTCTTTTTAAAAATTAATGTTTTTGAATGGTGGTCAAACATACAAAATACAAAATGTACTTTTCTTTTGAGTACTGGGAATTGAACCCAGGGTCTTTGCAGTGAGCTATACCTCCACCCTCTTTTTATTTGTTATTTTGAGACAGGGTCTTACTAAGTCACTAAGTTG
>NW_022901907.1:0-728 GCF_012274545.1 Fukomys damarensis | reverse complement strand
AAAAAAATGTCCCCTTCAAGGTGTGTTTGTGCTGTTGCTGGTAGACAATATGGGCTGCAGGATGTGGAAAAGAGTTCATTAGTCTCAGTGAGCCAGCTGTAGTCCACTGTGATTCAGGATGATCTCTGGCTGCAAGGTCAGAGTTGATCTCCCCACCCTCTTTGGATGTGAACTCTGCACAGTTCTGCTGCAGATTCAAGTCACTCTTCCCTCACAGAAAGTCCATATTCCAAAAGCGGGTGCTGATTCGAGTCACTTACCAATGGCTGTAGTCTACTGCATTTTTATTTCAGTGGCTCTCTTGCTCACCAGGTGGGCTTCCATTCTCAACAACATGCCTCAGACAGCCTCTCTCTGCTGTTCACCACTCTGCCATCTTTCCAAGCTCAGGGCTGTAGTGTTCTGCTCTCTGCCATTGTCTGGATCTGACGAGTTGGCATGGGTGGTCAGCACCCACTGCTGAATCAAGAGAAGAAAATTCGGATACAGTATACAACATGGATAAATTTTGAACATATGCTAAGTGAAATAAGCTTGACTCAAAAGTACAAGTATTTTATGACTTTCTTATATTTTTAGAAATACATAAGTACATCTATAGGACAATAAATATATAAACCTTTAATTCAAAAGGAAAAGCAAAGCAAGGATGTCATGATAGGCTCCCAGGAAGCTCATAAATGATTACTAATATTGTATTTGTCAAGGTGGGCAATATTTAGATGAGT
>NW_022901906.1:0-1147 GCF_012274545.1 Fukomys damarensis | reverse complement strand
GTAGGTGCTGTGCTGAGGTTGGCTTATCTCACTTAGCATAACACCACTGAGCTGCATCTGTATTGGATATTTCAATAGCTCACTGCTGCCACTAAGCCATGCCGCATACATGGAATAGTTCACTTAACTATTGATGTGCTAAAGGGCATTTGAGAGAATTCCTGAGTTTGCCTTTTATGAGCAATGCTTCAGTGAACTTTTATGTACGAATTTCTGGGTAACAACAAGTTTTCATTTTCTAAGAAAGTTGCCCAAAAAGTCAATTGCTAACTTGCATGGTAAATCTGTTTATTATTTACTGTCACTCCTTAAATGAGCTCTGAGTGATCAAAAATTTTTAATTTTAATGAGATCTAATTCATTATTTTATTGTATACACTCAAAATTTATGTTTTTATTATCTTCTTTATGTTTTGTTAACTTGAAAAATTATAAATATATTTTCATTTTTTATTATATACTGATTAACTCTGAAGCATAAATTGTATTCTCCATTTATAACGGAATGTATAATTAGAAAGTTTCTTTTATATTTCTGTCATATTTTTCATTATTTGTTTTATGTTTCCTTTGAAATTCTGTGTTCTCTTGTAAATAATAGCTGTAGATAAAGGCAAGGTAGAATATAGGAAAGAGAGGTGATATTTACAAAAAGACTAAGTTATTTTAAAAGCAAATACTAATTTACTGAAATCAACCTCAACAAACTGTATTACCAACATACACTAATAAATGCATAAAAATATTTTAAGTGATTCCTGCAGTGGTTATACCAATTTACATTCCACCACAGGTAGAGAAATGTTCCTTTTCACCACAGCCTGTTATTGGTTGATTTATTGATGACACCTGTTGCTTTTTGAGTGAAAAGTAATCTCACTGTTATTTAAATTTGCATTTCCCCAATGACCACATTCCTCAAAAAACTAAAACTGTGGGCTCCATGTGCCCTAGCTAATGCCCTTCTAGGTATATATCCAAAAGAGTTAAAAACAGCATACCATGGTATTGCATGAATAACCATATTTACAGGAGCACAATTCATAGAACATACATTGTGGAGACAGCCTAAATGCCCCTCAAAAAATGGATACAGGAAAGGTGGTATTCTTGTACACTGGAGAGCTACCCATCCGTGAGAAAAGAT
>NW_022901905.1:0-264 GCF_012274545.1 Fukomys damarensis | reverse complement strand
GTTCCACACTGGGGGATACCTAGTCTGCAAAGAACTCCTCCCTCATACTGTGCTCCAAATAAATGAGATTCTGTCATCTTCATAACTGTAAAGTTTATACATGTGTCTGTAATGAAAGTATCATAAAAATACTCTGTGCTTGTTGACAAGTGTGTGTGTGTGCTTGTTTTTTTTTTAGGAATGTAGGTATATTGAGCCTCGTGACTTTGGAAAATACAATCTTCAAACATTCCTTTCCCTTTGTTGGCTCTCAGTTAAAATATC
>NW_022901904.1:0-2514 GCF_012274545.1 Fukomys damarensis | reverse complement strand
GGATCAAACTTGGGTCCTTGTGCTTGCAAGGCAGGCAGCAGAACCACTGAGCTAAATCCCCAGACCCAATATCAAACCTTTCATACCATCTCCTACATACACTTTAGCTATTGGTAATTCATGTCCTCTGCTGGCTGCCATATGTTCAGCAAAATCTTCACAGAAAGTTTTTGGTTGATATACTTCCATAATGCCTGGTATCTGAGAATGTCTTTTAGCTGCCCTCTAATATGGAAATAATAGCTTGGCAGGATATGTAATTCTTGGTTCAAAATTATTTTCCCTTAAAACTCTGTAAACAATGTCCTATTGTTTTCAGGAATTTAGAATTATAAGAGAAATTTCTGAAGTCAGCCTGACTTTTGCCCCTTTCTAGTCAACCTGCTTTCTCTGGATATTTGTAAAACTTTTTCTATATTCTTGAAATTCAAAAAAGTCACTAGAACATGTTTAGGTTTTCCTTTCTTTTCAGTAAAATTTAGAGGTATTCTGTGAACCTTTTTCATTTGTAAGCCTACTTTGTTCCTCAGGTCTGGAAAGTTTTCTTCAGTTAGTTCTTTACTTATTATTTCAGCTTCATTTTCTTTGTCTTTGGTTTCAGGTACTCCTATTTCATACAGACTATATCTTTTAGACCAGCTGTCTCTGCCTCTGTTTTTCTCCTCTTTTCTTAGTTTGATTTCTTCTGTCTTTTTCTCTGCATTCAGTGAGAATTTCTCATTTTGCATTTACCTCAACAATTTTATTTTCTGTTCAATATCACTTACATACTTCCTTTAACTTTCTCAAATTCAAGAAATCTTCACTTTGCTTTGACACCATCTGCTTTACAACTGAGCATGTTTTTAATGACTCCTGTTTTGAATGTTTAACATTTTTAGTTGTTCTATGAAGAACACTGCATCCATTTCAAGAAGAGGCATTTTCTTGATTACTTAGCTCAGTTCCTTTCTTTGGAAGCATAGCATTTTAACCTTTTCAAAAGCTCTTCTTAGTAAAGGAGTCCAAAATTTAAAGATTGTTTCTGCAATACCAAAGATGAAGATCATGAAAATCAACCTATGAAGTTGAAAGAACACATATATCTAATCCATAAGAAATGTTGAGAGGGTTAAAGCTCTGTATGGACAGTGACCCAGGAGGTGCTCTTGTAAGTTAAAGAGATTTTGCCACTTTGCTTTTCATTCAGCTAGATGAAACTGAAAGCAAAATGTTCCTGTTCTAGAGATATTTGAGGAGTGAAAGTATTAAATTTATACTTGTTGATGGACTGGTCTCTTTATGCTATTGGCAAGTCCATTAACTCAGATGGCCTCAGAAGTTCCTACTCCTGTAAATGTGGTGGTACAGCCTGTAATCCCAGCACTGGAGAGGCTGAGCAGGAGGATCACCATGAGTTCGAGGCCAGCCAGGACTAATAGTGTGATCCTGTCTCTAAAACAAAACAAAACAGAAACAAAAACAAAAGTTAAAAGAAAAATGATGTTCTTACTCCTGAAATTACCCCTCACTCTTTTGTGCTATTTTTTGTCTTGTCCAAATACAATGATAATTCTGAAGAATAGGCCCTAATATTTTGCCAATCAATATAGGATAATTTTATTTCATGTGATCCTATACATAGGCCTAGTTTGTGTGCACATGCACATCCCTCTACCAAAGTCATTCTGTCCAAACCCTACCTCTTACAAAAGACGGGGTTGGAAGGATCTGGCAAGATACTTCAATCACTGAGTTAAAGATCTGGACCAAATCCCACAGCTTCTTGTCCTCAGAATCTATTCATACAACTGAGGTCATGTCATGGCCTCAAATGCTGCTACCCAAAGAATGGCCTTCAGGTGCTTCGTGATGTGGGTCCCACAGGCAGTTTGTTCAGGGAAGTCCCCAGACCTCACCTGCTCACTATGTTCAGGTCTGTGTGAAGGCCTCACACCATGTCTGTGTTCCAGGGTCAGAGACAGAGAGAAAGGATTCACCTCAGCTGGGAGTGCACAAATGACCCCTTCAGACACGACCTCTCTGATATTCTGAGTTATTTTTAGTTTCCTTGCAATACTAGGAGCCATCTCGACTTTCTCTCTGTGTTTCCAACACTTCGCTCTGAGTGCAATTAGTATCAAGCACAGCATGTTGGCGGAAGCAGCCCCGCTTGATTTGCCCCTACCTGTGAGTGTCCCTCCCCTTCATTTCAGTTATAGGGAGGACAGATCATCCTGGCGTTTCTCCTTCTTGAACTTATATCTCTTCCTTTTTTTCATTTTTCTATTTTAGTTTTCTTTTCTTTCTTTGCTCTTTTTTTCACAACACAATGTATCTTCTAATGTGAATTTTGTGATTTCTATGGATAATTTTAAAAGCAAATCTGGGCTGAAAGTGTAGCTCAGAGGCAGAATACATGCTTAGTATATGTGGGTTCAATCTTCAACCAAGTGTGCATCTATGAATGCACACTCATGTGCATGCATAAGTATGTGCGCACATGCACACACACACACACACACACACACACAC
>NW_022901903.1:0-689 GCF_012274545.1 Fukomys damarensis | reverse complement strand
ACAAGCAAAACTTGGAGTTTGGTCTATACAATGATGTTTATATATTTACTGTTCCTCTGCTGCTGAAACAGCAGTAGAATAATCTTCGAAGTCATGGGTTATGTGTATGCTGGCAGAGTTGAAGATAAACAATGCCAAAGACTCCCCAAAAGATTAAACTGTTAACCACAAATACATGGTTTCAGTCGAGAAGATTTATATGTTGCTGACCATATTAGCTATTGTAGTTAACACTGGCTCTGGGAAAAGGCATGCTTTGATAATGGGCCAATATGCTGTATTTGAAGAATGATTGTTGAACTTACAGGATGGATACAATGGCATTGAATATTTTTTCAATGTCAAACAGTTAATGAAGAAGTCACAAAAAGTTCTGCTGGCTTCTAGCCTTGAAACTTCTTTCTGGTGCTTCCAAGTGTTTCTGATGTACTTACTCTTGACATTCTGTCCATTGAATGATCGGTCTTAGGTTATGCACTAAAATGTAGGGTTCATAAAATATATTCCTTATGGACATCCTTATGTTTGAAAACACTTCAAACAACCACTTGAGATAAATGATAATAAACTAGGGATAGAAGTAGGCATGAAGGGCTTGGGGTTAGATAACTGGAATTACTAAAGGTCAATCAGTGCTTGGGTACTTATTTTTAAGTCCCCATTCCATCTCAGTCTCAACTGAATATATC
>NW_022901902.1:0-215 GCF_012274545.1 Fukomys damarensis | reverse complement strand
CCTGCCTGCCTGCCTGCCTGCCTGGGATCACCCGGCGGCGTGCACGTGAGCTCCCGAGCTGCGCGCGAGCTCCCGGCCTGCGCGACAACAGATCCAGGAAGGAAGGTAGCCAAGCGGGCGCCCTTGAAACACCCACACGACAACCCCCCCGTTCTCAAAACTCCTCATCGGGCCAGTCCTTAGACCAACTCTGCAGAGGCAGAGGTTCCCATGAA
>NW_022901901.1:0-455 GCF_012274545.1 Fukomys damarensis | reverse complement strand
AGACAGGAAATAATCAGTGGCAAGTCCAAAACGCAAATGCTCTTCTACTCTTCCAGTGTTACAGAGTGTTTTAAAGGGTTTCTCCCACGAGAAATAAATATCCAAGCTGTACTCACTGTAAGTTTACAGCAACATGAAAAGCATGGAGGTCAGACGTCTATCTACTCACCCACCCATCTTCCCATCCCTCCATCCATCCATCCATCGCCCCACAGCTGCTTACCTTCTATCCATCCATCTACACATTAATCCACCCACTCACTTAGCTTCTCATCCATCCACCTAACTTCTGAACTACTGCTCGCCTATCTATGCATTCGTTCATTTACTCACCTATTTTCTCATCCAACAAATATTTGGAGCAAATTTACCTTCTGGGGTAAGATGAGGGGTTATCAAAAAGCACAGCCTGCCTGGATTTATATTTGAATTGTCTTCTGACATTAACGAGGACC
>NW_022901900.1:0-504 GCF_012274545.1 Fukomys damarensis | reverse complement strand
GTGGACAGTAATCCTTCTGTTTCCTGAGGCAGCCTGCAATACTTCCTGTCAAATGTAATAGCCAGCAGAAAAACATAAAACTATCACTTGCCTATTACCTTGTTAACAGGTCCACGATAAGTGAGTGTGAAAGGAACACCGAAATGGTGTGGGTCATTGGGAAAAACAAGACAAAACTGGGAGGCATGATTTCCGGTGCTCATCAGGGGCTGACTGGCAGAATGTTGTGTGATAAGAATCAGCAACTGTTTTCAGATTGCAAATATAACATGCCAAGTTAGTTGAAATGGATTTCAGCACTGGAGATAGTCTTAAGAGTTTTCTAATACCTGTGGACTACTTTGCTGACCCTCAATAAAAATATTTTGAAAGGTTGCATGTCAGCTCTGAGCCTACAGGAAGCATACAGAAATAAGTAAAGTATTAATTTGACCATATGAAAATGAGGAAAAGCATTTTATTTTTGCACATCTCATCTGAAGAAAAGCAGATGTTCCTTTGCAA
>NW_022901899.1:0-204 GCF_012274545.1 Fukomys damarensis | reverse complement strand
AGCTTAGTTCAGTTCTTGTATTTCATTGTTGATTTTCTGCCAAGATGATCTGTCGATTTGTGATAGTGGGGTATTTAAATCCCCCACTACAATTACATTAATGCTCATTTGGTTTTTCATATTTGTCTTTTACAGTTGGGACATTTATATTTGGTGCATATATGTTTATGATTGTCATCTCTTCCTCCTGAATTGTTCCCTTTA
>NW_022901898.1:0-326 GCF_012274545.1 Fukomys damarensis | reverse complement strand
GCATGTTTTAACTACACATCTGAAAAGATGGATCAATAACGCATGTCTTTGGTGACATATTTTACAGTAAATTTTGAAGTAAACTAAGGTTTCTCCCTTATGCTTTCATCATCACAGAGCACCCACCAGATACCAGCCTCTCATCTCACTTAGGTCTCTGTTGAAACAGTACCTTAAAAAAATGAAATATAACCTTCATATCGAGACCACTCCTGAACACATAAAATGACTGACCTCACCCTACAGTTCTTCTCCACACCCATTTTTCTGCTTAACACTTGTCTGTTACATTTACCACCATGCAATGTACATGTTTTAATCTAATC
>NW_022901897.1:0-237 GCF_012274545.1 Fukomys damarensis | reverse complement strand
TCCTTTATTTTTATTAATGTCTTTATTCGTATGTATTTGCATTACACAATGATTGCACAGATCTGGGAGGGCTTTTACATGTACATAACAGAAACCAAAATACAGAGAGCAAAACAAAGGAGAGGTAACAGGAATAGAAGATCTGTTTCAAAGTGACCTTGGTATCCTTTACCTTAGTGGGTTTTGAGTCCTTTGAATGCTGCAAATGATCATGTGATATGTGGTTTAAATTTTGAC
>NW_022901896.1:317-593 GCF_012274545.1 Fukomys damarensis | reverse complement strand
GGCTCGAGGAGGGACTTACATTCCTTCGTCATTCCGAAAACTCAGGGTCCAGTGAACACGAAGATTTACCCTCCGTCACACACTGCACTATACGGGGAGTCCAATGGGGAATCCGTTCCAGCCCATAAATGTAGCTCTAACGCTAGGCGACGGCCAATCACTCCCGATTCTGTCAAGGAGGCAAGGCCCCGCTCCGAGGGTAAGCCGCGGCACATCTTAGCTTCGCAAAAGTCACTGCCCTCACCTTACCTCTCACGCCCAAATTGTGCTGTGTGA
>NW_022901896.1:0-279 GCF_012274545.1 Fukomys damarensis | reverse complement strand
CCCACCACCTGAATCCTAACTTCCCGGAGGGCGGTCCTCGACATCCTCCACTCGGGCTGAGCCTAAGGTGAAATCTCATGCTGATACTGCCTAGGAAAGCCGCTCACCGATACCCAGGTGCAGAAACTGCGAGGCTGTCACTCACCGGGATCCTCATCCTAACCCTCACCCTCCGCATGACCCCGGGGGGAGGGACAGACCTTCCTACGCCAATCCGAACACTGAAGGTCACATGAACGGGGGCCCCCGCCCCCCGAAACGTACACGATGCGACGCAGG
>NW_022901895.1:0-202 GCF_012274545.1 Fukomys damarensis | reverse complement strand
ACAATGGAGAAGGGTTCCTTTCTCCCCATGGCCTCACAAAAATTTTAAAATTGAAAGGCAAAAATAAAAACTCTTTAATATTAAAAGTAATATTATTTTTAATGATATTTTAAAAATATTTTTTTCTCTGATATTTTTAAAAATGATTTGTAAACTATTGTAGATTCCTAATCCTTCTCTATTTTTTCCTGTAGCATCTATA
>NW_022901894.1:0-974 GCF_012274545.1 Fukomys damarensis | reverse complement strand
GAAAGCCTGGGTTTGCCCCCATGACTCCTGTTAAGTGCAGGGAGAAAAGATGCTGAAGGTGCAACGATCAATAACCATTTGTCCTGCAGCTCCCAGTTTCAGTTTCACAAGAAGACTCATTCCAGAGAGCAGCTCCTTGCCTATAGCTAACAGTACTGTGCATTTTCAAATCCATAACGGGCGTGCATCCTAGGTTGTGTTCTTATCACAAAATAATAATAATATGAAAACAAATAAGATAGGAGGACACTTGTGGAGGCAGTGGACATCTTTCTGGCATAACCGTGGTAATGGTTTCGTGCATGGATACTCATCGGGCTGTATACACTAAATATGCTTTTTCAGGGCTAGGGATTTAGCTCAGTGGCACAGCACCTGCCTTGCAAGCACCAGATCCCGAGTTTGATCCTGGGTACAAAATATATATATATATGCTTTTTCATATGCCACGAAAAGCAGATAAAAGAAAATGACCCAGGGCCGGGGATTTGGCTCGGTAGTTCCACCCTTGCCTTGCAAGCACAAGGTCCCAAGTTTGATCCCCGGTACCAAAAAAAAAAAGAAAAGAAAATGGCCCTACTTTCCAGGGGCTGCATCCTGCTAGAGTTGGATCTGGAGGCCCATGTGTTCTTGATTGCCAGCCTGTGACACTATTGGGAGGAGATGAAACCCTTAGAAGATGGGACCTGGGAGGGGAGGTGGGTCACTGGGGTATGTCCTTAAGGGGATATTAGAATTCCAACCCCTTCTTGTCTTTCTTTTTGCTTGCTAGCTGCTGCAATGAAGTGAACAAGCCTCCTCCTCCACATGTTCCATGACTTCCTGTGCCCAAGCAACCATGGACTGAAACCTCTGAAACTGTGAGCTAAAATTAAAAAAAAAATTTTTTTTGGAACTACTGGAGATTGAGCTGCACCTTCAGCATCTTTTCTCCCTGCACTTAACAGGAGTCATGGGGGCAAACCCAGGCTTTC
>NW_022901893.1:0-291 GCF_012274545.1 Fukomys damarensis | reverse complement strand
CAGACAAGAAAAGGTGGTATCTATGCATAATTAAATACTGCCTAATTATTAAATGGGACAAATTTGAGACATTTGAAGGAAAATGAATCACCTGGAAAATATAATATTGAGTGAAATAAATCAGGCATCTAAACCTAAACAACACATGATACCTCTCATCTCAATAAGACAAAGTACAAACTAAGAGAAAATGAAGGATAGAACAAGACAAGGGGATACATCTCATGCGGAAGGGAAGGGGTCCAGGGGACCAGATGTGAGGGAGGGAACAGAAGGGATGGGAAATTTCCT
>NW_022901892.1:0-253 GCF_012274545.1 Fukomys damarensis | reverse complement strand
TCCTTTTTGGAATTTCCCTTGGGGAAGAGTGGACAGAGGAAGGGGTGGGCCCACGTAGCTTAAATCCTGACTTCTATAGAGCATTAACATGCAAACCAGCGGAGTGACAATGGGAAACCCAGACACTGACTATGTGATTCTATCTTTGCATCAACTCATCAGATTACTGGAAGAAAAAGAAAAGAAGCAAAAAAAAAAAAAGGCAGTGGAAAATAATTTAATCTTCTGCCTCTTAGCCTGTCATGCATATAGG
>NW_022901891.1:0-218 GCF_012274545.1 Fukomys damarensis | reverse complement strand
TGAGTGTTTGACTCCGCCTCAGGTTAAATACGTACTGCCAAGAACTCTGAGTCAGAAGGATAAGACATCTACTTCGTTTACCTAAGGTAACAACAGGAACGAAAATGGACTGAGAAATCCCCAACAATAGAATTTAGAATTGAAACGAACTCTGGTAGATCTCCAGAAGAATGAACAGATCATAAAAATGATCCTAAGAGGCCCATCTGGCTGGCATT
>NW_022901890.1:0-2566 GCF_012274545.1 Fukomys damarensis | reverse complement strand
CCCTTTTGTATATTCTCTGACTTTGAACCAATGCACCATCATACCATCACCAACTTCAAGTGGCGGAACACTGAAATAGAAATTTCCATATCAGGGTGGACTATTATAGAAACAGAGACAAAAAAAATACAGTGGCCTTCAAGTTTTAACCAGCCTGACATAGGGACAACTTGGGTTCATTAGGTTAATGGAAGATTCACCTGCCTCTTGTTATCTATAGGGTGTACCCACGTAAACATCCAGATCTCAGCTGTATTGACTTACAACCAACTTGAACCAGCCCTCATACACATGTCATTTTCAAATGTCTAAACCTAGTAAAGCCCAACTTAAATCAGCCCTTAGAAATCAATGAAGGTCATAAGTCAAGGGTCCACTGTACTTGGAAAATTGCAATGAATGGAAGGGTGAGAATTTTTTCTTCATGCAATAGTTACAATATATTTCTATGAGATGATCAATCAAATGAAGAAAAATTTGTTTGGTATATTAATAGCAGATATTGAAAAACAGTTATAGTAGGAGGTAAGAATACCATGCCTTGGATAAGCTATCTTTCAGGAACAATATTTACATATTTAAAATGCTCACACATGACATGCAGCTTATTTTTGGAGGCTGAGAAAAAAGGAAAAGAAAATAGTATTTGGTATATACAAAACATACACAGTAGTATTCCTTATAGTGTGCATCAGACTCATGAGAAATTGGTAAAAGACAGATTATTCAGCCTTATCCAGTCTTATTACAGAAAATTACTTGGAGATAGAATTCAGATTTGCAAATGGAACATCCTACTCAGCTGTTTTTCAGAAATATTAAATGTGAAGACTTCTATATAATTCAGGTAAGGGCATTGATTCTAACTTACCATAATTTTGTAAATAAGTAATTTAAGTTTGAATCTCAATCTCCCATCCTTCAAATAAATAAATGACTATATGAGTAAGTAAATTGAACATTTTATCTTTTATGAATGTAAATACTTCATAGTTTAGGGGCTTGATAAATGAGCTATCATGTGAAAATACTTTCAAACTTTCAATGTACATTTCAAACAAATACACATTGATGTTAATGTGGCTGTTGTAGTCTTTATTACCATCTTAACTTGATTCTTTCCTCAAATTCTATAATATTCCTTTCATCTCATGTATTCTACCTTTCAGAAACTCAAATCTAGTAGGCATTAGTTTTTATAAGATTTAGGTTGATTTGTGCTGTAGTCAGTGAAAAGTATTAAATTTGAGACTGATTTTAATGTATATTTTTTCAACATACATAATTTAATGTTTTATAGATAAATGTATTGAGACTGAGAAATGTGAAACTACTTTTCAAATTTCCTTTTCTCTTACTGTATCAAAGACAATCATTTTGGTATTTTATAAAAGCATGTCATATATTAAATATGCATTCATGTTCTAAAATCAATAATATTTTCTTTTCTACTAATAAGAAAACACCTTATGAAAAGTTTAACAAATGCTTGGGTCAAAGTTGCAGATGGATGTGATCTGTTTTCTGAAGTAGGGCTTTGAAAATTTTAATCTCAAAGCTCCTGTGAACTTTCATTGTTTGAGATACTCCCAATCTTTATAATTTCTATAAGAATCCTAGGCTTTGGCAAAAATAGTTTAATATGAACACTATAAATCTGCTCAAAACTGATAGAAAATTTTGATGAATATGTAATCACAGGTGTCACGTACTGCTGAATCTAAACACAATTCACCATACAATCAAAAGAGAGACTTAAGCACTAAGGAAATAGAATACAGATTGTTTCATTTTATAGAAAATCAAACTGAGACTAAGAAATATTACATAAAAAATTGGGTCAACTTGAAAGTAGGAGAGAGATTACTCTGCAGAATTACTAGGAACTGGGAAGGGTACCAAGGGAAAAAGTGGGTGGGTGGGAGGTGCAAAGGTCAAAGAATAGATGGACAAGATTGATGCATACATTTATATGGAGACACCATGCTGAATCACATTCACTTGTAAAATTAATATATGTTAATGACTATAATAAAAATTTCTAAAAAGAAATATTTTGTTCCCCCCCAATCTTTGATATAATTTGTATCAGTTTTGCTTCAATTTAGGCTAATTTTAAAAACAGTGAGGCTTTCCCACAACTGAGCACACATTCATATCTATGTCTGCTTTGCCAAGGGAGTAGTTAACAGGCTACTAAATGTTCACTCTTATGCTGCACATTCTCATACAGGTAGGGTACTGGGAATAATCAAATATTTTAGTGTTCTTTGGCATAATTTTTCATTTTAGTTTTAATGATTCCTCAACCTTAACTCTATTCCTCAGAAAACTAATCAAACTGTGTTTGAGACCTGTATCCTCAGGATTATGAAATTTAGGTGTCTATTTTATGTGTACCACACATTTTTATTTATTTTTTTGGTACCAGGGATTAAACTCAGGACCTTGTGCTTGTGAGGCAGGTGGCAGCACCACTGAGCTAAATCCCTGGCTACTACACATTTTTAATATAAAAAATACAGAGTTCATATTTTACCACCTTCTTATTTCAAATAGCATCATT
>NW_022901889.1:0-257 GCF_012274545.1 Fukomys damarensis | reverse complement strand
ACTGACCGCTTTCGTTTTAAATGGCTAAGCGGCGAGGGAAGCTGTTTCCCGGCGAAAACTGCAGTTTAAATGGCAGACGCCCTCGGCAAAGTGCATTTGTGTTCTAACGTCAAACTGAACCTATCCCCAAGTATACAGGGTTCTGGAGGCCTGTGTGCTCTCAGAGCTGCTAGGCACTCCCTTAGGCCGGAAGAGCTTCTCTGCTAAAAGGGCCTCTCAACAATGTTTCAATCTCTGCCATGCAGAGACCTACAAAC
>NW_022901888.1:0-1175 GCF_012274545.1 Fukomys damarensis | reverse complement strand
ATACATCACATGAACATTGATTGGATCCAGGTCTGAACAGATGAACTACACAATGATGTATTTGAAGTGATACAAGAAATTTGAATACAGGCTCTGTATTAAATGGTAATGAGGAGTTATTGCTAATTTTTTAAATTATGAAAATAGTAGTATACTCACAGAAAAAAATTTTTATTTGGAGATACATAAGGATGAATTGTTGGGGTTTTTCAAAGTACTTTAAAAAGAAAGAAGGGAAAATAGAGTAAGTAGGGTAAGTGTAGTGTAGCAAAATGTTGGTAATTGTTGTATCTGGAGTATTCTGGAGCCCATGAAGATTTATTGTACCATAATGCTATACTTCCTATTTTGTGTATTTTCAAAATCTTTCACAATAAAAAGTTCTACCCTTCCAAAAGAAAAATTTAAATTCCAAGAAAATACTAGCTTTGATAGTAGGCAAAATTCCTTAGGGGTAGTTTCTTCTCAGAGACCTCAGTCCAGAAAAGACTTTCAGACAGACAACAAACAAACAAAAGACCTTCCTAATCCCTGCAAAATGACATCCACTAATTTCTAAATTTCTGTCTTTCCCGCCTGCAGCCTTCCCAAATGCCACATTTCTCTTTCTGAAGTATCAGAAACCAAACTCCCCTGAAATCAGCATATTCCATTGCAAGAAGCCAGCTCTGAGTGGTCACATGAGTCGCACTCAGAACACCACAGCAAGGTCTGAAATATTCTGGCCAAGAACAGTTCCAAGGGCAGAGCACCATGCAGCTCATATAAAGAAAATTCCATACATTTTCCACGCACTGATTCAAGATACCCACAGAAATAGACTAAGGTGTTGCTGAATCAATATTTGAGGCAGGAAGGAACCTCCTAAAAAGAAATCTCATTTGATCTCCTGCAAGGTAAAATGTGTGCTGCAGAGCTGCAAATCAAAGAGGATCACAAACATATGGTTAATGACTCATCCCAAATGGAAAAACAGAGTTTGTTATATTTTATGGAGATTTTTACATGTTGAAGGTACATCTGTTGCTATTTATGCTGACATGTATGTAGAGATTGGCAGACCAAGTTCTCTGTAGGGAAGAGAGAAATCCAAACCAAACCACAGAACTTTCTAACTTTGAGGCTGGCTCCTGGGATGGAAAACAGCTTCCTGATCCCTTGAAACACTGCCCAGC
>NW_022901887.1:0-2612 GCF_012274545.1 Fukomys damarensis | reverse complement strand
TCGGACAAGCTCCTGGAGCCTCGCTGAGCTACTGAGCCCAGCATCATGAAGGCCTCTTGGCTGATCACGCTCCAGGAGTAAAAGTGAGACTCAAGTCTTACAGCAGAGACCTACGCACAAAAAGGAATACAGTTGTACTCCACATAAGAAAGGGACTTCACTGGTAAACTCACAGGGTAGCAGCCCCTTTCTCTGTGGAGTACTTCACATTCCTGAAACTGACCCCTTTCGCTTAAAATGGCTAAGTGGTGAGAGAAGCGGTTTCCTAGGGAAAACTGCATTTTATACCGCAGAAGCGCTCTGCCGGATGCATTTGTGTTCAATCATCAAACTGAACCTATCCCCAAGTATACAGAGTTCTGGAGGCTTGGGTGCACTCAGAGCTGCTAGGCACTCTCTTGGGCCTTAAGGGCTTCTCTGGTACACGTGCCTCACCACAGTGTTTCAATCTCTGCAAGGCAGAGAGCTACACAGAAAAAGGAATACAGTTGTACTCCATATAAGACGGGGACTTCACTTGTAAACTCACAGAGTTGGAGCCCCTTTCTCTGTGGAGTACTTCACATTTCTGAAACTGACCGCTTTCCCTTTAAGTGGCTAAGCGGCGTGAGAAGCTGTTTCCCAGGGAAAACTGCACTGTAAACCGCAGAAGCCCTCTACCGAGTGCGTTTGTTTTCTAACTTCAAACTGAACTTATCCACAAGTATACAGAGTTCTGGAGGATTGGGTGCACTCAGAGCTGCTAGGCACTCTCTTGGGCCTTAAGGGCTTCTGTGGAACACGTGCCTCACAACAGTGTTTCAATCTATGCCAGGCACAGACCTACACACAAAAACGAATACACTTGTAGTCCACATAAGACGGGGACTTCACGGGTAAACTCACAGAGTTGCAGCTCCTTTCTCTGTGGACTACTTCACATTTTTGAAACTGATCACTTTCCCTTTAAACGGCTAAGCGGGGAGAGAAGCTGTTTCGAAGGGAAAACTGCACTGTAAACCGCAGAAGCCCTCTGCCGAGTGCGTTTGTGTTCTAACGTCAAACTGAACCTATCAACAAGTATACAGAGTTCTGGAGGTTTGGGTGCACTCAGAGCTGCTTGGCACTCTCTTGGGCCTTAAGGGCTTCTCTGGTACACGTGCCTCACAACAGTGTTTCAATCTCTGCCAGGCAGAGACCTACACACAAAAACGAACAGAGTTGTACTCCACATAAGACAGGGAATTCACTTGCAAACTCACAGAGTTGAAGCCCCTTTCTCTGTGGAGTACTTCACATTCCTTAAACGGACTGCTATCGCTTAAAAAGGCTAAGCAGCAAGAGAAGCTGTTTCCCGGGGAAAACTGCGCTTTTAACCGCAGAAGCCCTCTGCTGTACTTCACATTCCTTAAACGGACTGCTATCGCTTAAAAAGGCTAAGCAGCAAGAGAAGCGGTTTCCCGGGGAAAACTGCGCTTTTAACCGCAGAAGCCCTCTGCCGAGTGCATTTGTGTTCTAATGTCAAACTGAACCTATCCCCAATTATACAGAGTTCTGGAGTCTTGGATGCACTCAGAGCTGCTAGGCACTTTCTTGGGCCTTAAGGGCTTCTCTGGTACACGTGCCTCACAACAGTGTTTCAATCTATGCCACTCAGAGACCAACACACAAAAAGAAATACAGTTGTACTCCACATAAGACGGGGACTTCACTGGTAAACTCACAGAGTTGCAGCACCTTTCTCTGTGGAGTACTTCACATTCCTGAACCTGACCGCTTTCCCTTTAAATGGCTAAGTGGGGAGAGAAGCTGTTTCCCAGGGAAAACTGCACTTTAAACCACAGAAGCGCTCTGCTGAATGCATTTGTGTTCAATCATCAAACTGAACCTATCCCCAAGTATACAGAGTTCTGCGGGCTTGGGTGCACTCAGAGCTGCTAAGCACTCTCTTGGGCCTTAAGGGCTTCTGTGGAACACGTGCCTCACAACAGTGTTTCAATCTATGCCAGGCAGTGTCCTACACTCAAAAAAGAATATAGTTGTACTCCACATAAGACGGGGACTTCACTGGTAAACTCACAAAGTTGCAGCACCTTTCTCTGTGGAGTACTTCACATTCCTGAACCTGACCGCTTTCCCTTTAAACGCCTAAGTGCGGAGAGAAGCTGTTTCCCAGGGAAAACTGCACTGTAAAAGGCAGAAGCCCTCTGCCGAGGGCGTTTGGGTTCTAATGTCAAACTGAACCTATCCCCAAGTATACAGAGTTCTGGAGGCTTGGGTGCACTCAGAGCTGATAGGCACTCTCTTGGGTCTTAAGGGCTTCTCTGATACACGTGCCTCACAACAGTGTTTCAATCTCTGCCAGGCAGAGACCTATGCACAAAAAGGAATACAGTTGTACTCCACATAAGAAAGGGACTTCACTGGTAAACTCACAGAGTTGCAGCCCCTTTCTCTGTGGAGAACTTCACATTCCTGAAACTGACCTCTTTCGCTTGAAATGGCTAAGTGGTGAGACAAGCTGTTTCCTGGGGAAAACTGCACTTTAAACCGCCGAAGCGCTCTGCCGAATGCATTTGTGTTCAATCATCAAACTGAACCTATCCCCAAGTATACAGAGTTCTGGAGGCTTG
>NW_022901886.1:0-515 GCF_012274545.1 Fukomys damarensis | reverse complement strand
CAGCATGCAATTCACTCAGCTGTCTCACCTTATAGAGCATGAGAGAAAACATCTTCAAATACAATCCTATCAATGCCCTGTGTGTAGGCAGAACTTTACACTTTTGTCCAGCCTGACAGAGCACAGGAAAATTCACAGTGAGGGAAAGAAGCATCAGTGCCTGACCTGTGGAAACTTCTTTAATCGGAGGTCATCTCTCCTGCAGCACCAGAGAACACACACTGGAGAGAGACCATATATCTGTGAATATTGTCAGAAAAGCTATAGGTACAGGTCAAACCTGATGATACATAGAAGAAACCACACAGGGGAGAAGCCGTACAAGTGTAGCCTCTGTTCCAAAGGCTTCATAAAAAAAACAGAACTTACTTCCCACCAAGCTGCTCACTTTCGGGAAGAATTTCTTGGTAATAATACATCCAGGGAAAAGGATACTACAGGAAGTGAGAAATCATAAGAGCCTGCTCTGCAGGAGTGCACTGTCCTTCAAGGGCAGTTTCACTTGCTCTCATTTC
>NW_022901885.1:0-989 GCF_012274545.1 Fukomys damarensis | reverse complement strand
TTTTTTTTTGGATGCTATTGTGAAAGGGACTATTTCCCTAACTTTACTCTCAGTGAGTCTGTTATTTGTGTACAAGAAGGCTATTGACTTTTGAGTGCTGATTTTGTATCCAGCTACTACAATGACTCTGTCCATTAAGTCTACAAGTCTTTTAGTGTATTTTTTAGGGTCTTCTATGTAGAGTGTCATACCGTCAGCAAATAATGACAGTTTAACTTATTCCTTTCCTATCTTTATTGCTTTTATTTCTTTACCTTGTTTAATTGCTTTGGTAATATTTCTAAAACTATATTGAACAAGAGTGGTGATAGTGGACATCCTGTCTTGTTACTGATTTTAGTGTGAATGTTTTTAGGTTTCAAGCATGTAGTATGATGTTGGTTATTGATTTTTCATAGATAAGCTTTATCAAGTTGAGATAAAGACCATCTTTTCTTATTTTCTGCAGTTTTTATCATGGATACATTTTCCTGTATCTATTGAGATGATCATATTGTTTTTGTCCTTGACTGTGTTAATATAGTGTATTACATTTATTTATTTATGTATGTTGAACCATCCTTGTGTTATGGAATGAATCAGTAAATGACACACAGAAAGGCATCAGAACGGAAGTAAAATAACAAATTTGCTCATGAATAATGGTCAGTTGCACATAAGCTCTGCCTGAATCAATGATGCACTGGGTTAAAACTCCTCCTTTTACAGAGTTTTACAGGCTTGACTTCACTTGGGTGGTTACATTTCATTCTCACAGTTCAAATCATCATCACAGGATAGTTAGCTTTCAACCCAGATGTTGGGGAATTTACCTTTAAGATTCACCTAGTTCTAGTCCATCGGAAGTGGATGTTCAGGGTTAGGGGAGCAAATGTTATTCATAGGTTCTTTCATCTAGACACTCTTACAATCACGTGGCTTCAGTCTCTTTGGAGCTCAAGGTCTTGATGTGCCCTGTTATCTCAGGGTAAGACCAAATGCCTCATTCA
>NW_022901884.1:0-211 GCF_012274545.1 Fukomys damarensis | reverse complement strand
CAAATGGCTGAATTACCCCGCAGTGAGATCCAGGTTAGGAATGTGAGACTGGAGAATGCCCAAGAGCAGGCTTTTCTGATGTAATTCCCCTTGGCGTTCTATCCAGAGAGTGTCCCAGAATCACCGGAGCTTAGACTCCTAGCCTCCGGAATGCCCTCAAGCCTGACTCCCTAAGGGATACAGAAGCTTCCTCTCCAGCACGCCTCCCCTT
>NW_022901883.1:0-263 GCF_012274545.1 Fukomys damarensis | reverse complement strand
ATCCATAACAGTTTTCAGGTAACTCAACTTCTAGAAATTTAGGTAAAGGTAAGAACAAGATACTTCCATAAGGTTTCATTTATGAGGATGTTTGTGCTGGCTAAGCATGAACCAAAGCCAAGGCTAAGGAAAAATCATGGCAAGGAGGGGCCTGCTGCTGACTGACACATCTGTGGAGCTATGCACATTCCTATAGAAACAGACATAATAGGGGACACAGTGAAAGTTTCACGTATCCTGCTTGGCCGGGAAAGATAACTACT
>NW_022901882.1:0-5285 GCF_012274545.1 Fukomys damarensis | reverse complement strand
CCTTCCCACTTTCCCTATACCTTTAGCCCTTTACTTCCTATTTCACATTATTAATTATCTCATAAGGATCTTGTGTGCTATTATAGTTTTTCACACCAGAGAAACTATTTGGTATTTTAGTTAAAGAAATGTCTGTATGAACATTAAAAATAGGGAATCCTAACAAAGACTACCTAGGATAGGTACCACTCATGCCCTTAATCCTACTGCCCTTGAGCCTACCATTGCTCCATGAATCAGTTCCAAAAAAAGGCCCACCTATGACTGCATGAGACTTTGAAAGGACGTCTTCATACAAGCCATATCAATAATTAATTTGTCTTCACAGTCAGAAGACTTTAGATTGCCTATGGATGTTTTGCGCAACCAGCCAGTATCATTATATTTCTGACTCTGCCAAAAATATTCAAAATTTTCATGTATGGAGTCACTAAATTCCTTACATCTCACAAGTGCTGAATTGGAATAATCAAATGGATCTACATTGCATATTACTTGAAATGGTTCCCACCAAGGACTTGAAGTATTCTCCACAGAATTAGGACAGAACATGGCATCTTTAGGTCACATCAAATTAGAAAACCAACTCCCCGCACCTCTAAAGCCATTAAAGACCTCATCTTTAGAATTCTTTCTCTAGAGCCAATCCCAGTACCAAAATCTGTATCAGTCAGTCATTAGTAGAAAAACAGGTATAATACATGATATACAAATCCAAAAAAATTTACAAGATTGGCTTACAGTGGCCACCCACGGAGGTGGATGTAGAAGAGTGCAGAGGGTCACCCTGGAGATCTGGAATATCCAGTTGAAGATCACTGCGGTGCTGTGTGCGAGTCCATATCAAGAGGCTGATGGGTCTGTACCAGAGGCTGAAAGATCTGTGCCAGAAGCTGAAGAGTCTGTCTGCACTAGAAGCCAGGGGATGACATCCAACATGATGGTGAACACTGGAGCAACTCCTAAGAGACAGAAGCAGATTCATCCTTCTCATTTCCCCTTCATACCATCCAGGCTACAAGCCACCCTAGAGTGGGTCTTTCACACCACAAGGTGTGGAATTGCTGAGGAATTTTATTTGAGCTTCTCTTACTCAAGTTGACACAACCAATCAACTGTCACAGTAGGTCATGGTCACATGCATTCCATGTGACAGTAGTCAGAACAATAACTGAATTTCTCCCTATGAGTAGGAGCAATCAAAATATACATTATCATAAACTGTTGAGCACTGCAAATTCTGATATGGATTAACTTAAAATACTGCTTTCTCTTAAAATTTATTATTTAGCAATATATAAAACAAAATCATCACATTGTTTCAAATATATACTATCATTGCAAATTACTGCTACTTTAAATAAGAAGTCCAATGTATCATACTGTGATTTTTTGCTAACTCACACAATTTTTGTAGTTTCACCGATTGCTCAAGAAAAATAATAGCTCTCCCTTCACTAATTCTAAGAACATAGTTGACCTTAATTTAACAACTTTTTCTTGTCTTTATTTGGGCAGGAAATGCTTGTAAAGAAGTCATAAAATTAAGAAGTGTTCATCCTCTGATCAACTCCAAAGGCTCTGTCATGCTTCTTTTGTGTTGCTGCTATTGATTTCCCTGCTATTTTTAAGTTTCTCTGTCCTAAAAATGCCCCAGGATGTGAGCACAGTTGAACAAAAGAGAGCTTCAGCAAAAATTAAAGGTAAATGAATCATGAAAGCATTATTTGTTTGTTTGTTAATCAAAATTTCAGTTTTAAGTTAGACTAACCCCAGGTGAAAATCTAGATTCAGTTTGCTCAATTGATTCAGTTCTTTTTTTTTAGAGGTTATAAGTTTAGGGCTTATAAGTTTTTCCAGTTCTCATCACTTTTGTCAGATTGAAAAACAAAAACATAAAAAAAATTCAGCAGTGGCTCAGAAACTACATATCTACTTTGGTCAAAATGAATACATTTCATTTAAAAATCCACATAGATAGATGCCACAACCAGCAAAGCATAGGGTCCAAAGACAGGGAGAGCAGTGGGAGATGAAGAAAACCAAAAAACAATAAGAAAGAAGGATACATACTGAGATTATGCTTGAAAGCTGGAACCAGGTGGAACCATGGCCTGTCGAGAGCTAGTAGCCTTCTTGAGTCCAGCACGCTCTTATTTATATTGTAAGACAAACAGAAAGAGAAGGAGGGGTAACTAGTCCTACGTGCTTATGTGGCTCAGGCTGAATGTAGCATGATTGTCTCATGATTGGGTTATGTACAGGAAGGGACCAAGGAAGAAGGATACATAATGCATAATGTAACTGTTCTGAGCCTGTGCCATCTAGACTTCGGAGGAAAAAGGGAGTAGGGAGGAAGCAAAGGACTTTGTTCAGGCTTGGCCTATGGCAGATGATAGATAGATGAATTATACAAGCAATATAACTATCTGAAGGTATTTATACCATCCCCAAATATGCTATGATCATCAAAATCACTCATTTCCAGAGATACAAAGTCCAGGGACCCTTTATTATTTACTAAGTGACATATGCACCAGAAAAAAGCAGTAAAAAATGATAACATTTATGTTTTTGACAAAATTTCCTGAATAATGAAATTATGTATTTTTACTCATCCACAGATAATACAGGGGAAATAGATGTAACTCCCAAGTAGTCGTAACCACAACATTTTACCTAAGCATCAACCTTTGGGAACCTCTCCAGTGCTTAATTTAATTTGTATCAACCTGATTACCTTGGAATCCAAAGAACCCATAGCAGTTGGCCATTAACCTACCCTCTGTGGAAAAGACTGACTAGTGTCACTGCCACCATCCTGACATTTGTTTCCTCCCTACGGCCAGGTGTTTACTCAAAGTTCCAAATACCTTTAGAACAAAATAAAATGTCCTTGCAAAGCACTTTGTGACCTAGTCTTGCTTACTGAACACTAACATCAATTTAAGCTCTCCATGGTATTGGATGAACAGGAAACCCATTCAAATGGCCTGAGTTGTATGCCTTTGTATATTTATATATAATATTAATATCCAAAGAATAGTAGTAATAATAATGAAGTTATAAAAAACAACTAATAACTTGACAGATATTTTCTAAAATGTTTTGCAAGATTATTTCCCCATTACATTCTGTACTCAATTAGAAAAATGTTACTATTATCATTTTACATTGATGGTTCAGAGACTTGCAGAGGTAAAATGCCTCTCCCAAGGTTAGTCAGCTAGTAAAAATAAAAAAGCTGGATTTGAACTCTGAGAGTCAGATTCTAACCTCTATATGATTAACCACCCTAATGTAGTCTATGTTCTATGTCAGTACTATGCCATTTCTACCTACACTACCAGTACTTAATAAAAATGATAATACTATTATATATCAGTTTCTTTCATCTGCTTAAACTATATGAAAATAATGCACAACAATATCATCTCAGGGCTATATTTTAACATATAATTTTGATCAAGGTGTATAATTTGGAATGTACATGAATTTGCAATAAACGACTGAATTTGGAATTGCTGAGACACTTTTAATAATCCTAGAAGAAATGCAATTTGCAATATTCAGTTTCTTCAACCACTGCTGCTTAGTTCTCCACTTTTACGGCTTTTCTTTCATAATACAAACTGTTATAAAAAAAATTACCCTGTGAAGCCTGAAATACCAGCTGGTTGAAAGAAGATATCCAGCAGAGCTCTTTTTATATATGTTTGAGAGTTTAATCATGTGCTGCTGGGTAGATGTTGGGCCTGTGAAGTTTACACAGTGGTCTCTTAAAGTATACTATAAAAGTGCTCAGAGCAAGAAAGATCTGAGGTGCTGATAAAGATTCCAAGCTGGGCAATTATTACAGCAAATCTCCATACTGCAGACTTCTGAAATCATATGGCCCTTTTCATATCCCTGTGTCTATTAATTGGGAACAAATAATGTCACTTAAGAAAAATAGCTCCTTCAGTTTTCTTCCTCCTTTGATTTTAGCCAGTAGGAATGCTGTTATGAGCACCCAGCTTTTCAAAGGACCTAGAATCCCAGCAGTTTTATGGATTTTTTACACACACACACCACACACACACACACACACACATACACACACACCACAAAGTATTTGATTATATAATATTAAGGAGAAACAACACTTTATTATTTCTGGCTTCCCTGATCTGTTTTTTTTTTCTCTCCAATTTATGGAATTTGCAAAATGTTAGATATCCAGAAAAATCTTTTGATGTCCTAGCTAAGAACATAGATACTAATACTTCCCCTTCAAAATGTCCTCATTAGGAATACTAGGGAAAGTTTCATAATCCTGATGTGCTGTGAAATGCTAGAGAATACCCTAGAAAACCCAAAGTGGCCAGGATGTGCAGCTCACTATTCAAGATAATTCTGATATTTTCATCTTGTTCGTTTGTGATCTGCTGTGACTAAGCAGAAATTCAAGATGGTCCCTGAGAATAAAGTCAGTTTTGTGGCATTTGTCAAAAAAGCTATATTACTGTTGGATCCAGATGGCTCACTAGATGAAAGAGAGAGGCCTGTAAATCACAGAATGGATGTAATTTGAGACGAGGTGGGGGAAAAATATCCCTGAGCAGCAAAAAAATACAGTGGTACATTGATTTTTTGTTGTTGTTGTTGTGCTTGGATTATTAGTGTCACATCCTCTGTAATTCTCCCACCTTAATTCCTTCCATCAGCTAGGAAAATACCCACAGTAAGGCAAAGGGGACCGTTCACCATGGTGACAGTTTCTGTCTCTGAGACCGTGCACAGCCTTTCAGTCTAGTTACAAGGTAACATTACCAGACTTTACTTGGTAATGAAAAAATGCATTTCTAATAAGAATTTTCATCTTAAAAATTTTAGGACATTTCTTCTTTAATAGAAAAAGATGAATTCCATTACCATGAAGGTTCCTACTACTCTTATTTTTCCCTTATTTTGTGTATTTATGACTTTTTTTTATTAACCTCAGCCCTGCCCTGCGAACATGTTCTATTATTCTATTCTTCCTGCTTTAAAGAACTTAAACTGAGATGAACAAAGAATGTATTTTGAAAAGTACAGGAAGATTAGATTCAGACATCAACCATGGTGGTGAATTTGAGCACATGTTACTACTAATATGAATATAGGGAGATGCCTCTGGTTAGATGCTGTTTTCTGATTATTTCTGTGCACCTTAATTTTTTTTCTCTCTTTGAGTTTATTGATACATTTTAGGTATACAGTACAGTTACATTCATGATTGGGATCTTGTACCTTTACATGACAGG
>NW_022901881.1:0-240 GCF_012274545.1 Fukomys damarensis | reverse complement strand
ATCAGTTGGAAACTGGATAAAGAAGATGTGGTTTTTCTATAGAATGGAATACTATTCAGCCACAAAGAATGAGCAGTTAGAATCATTCCTAGGAAAATGGATACATTTCGAGAATATACACCTACATGAAACAAATAAGTCACACATGTATAAAAACCAAATAGTTTCTCTGCTGCAAAAAAACTATAACAGTACACAAGATCCTAATGAGACAATTAACAATGTGAAATAGGAAGAAAA
>NW_022901880.1:0-395 GCF_012274545.1 Fukomys damarensis | reverse complement strand
GGGAAGAAGAAATCTAAAATCTCTTCCTCTGCCAATACCAGATAGTCATCCAGGAAATAGATTCTTTAATCCTGACTATAGCCTTATTGTTATCCCTGTTTTCCAAAAAAAGAAACTAATGACTATAGCAAGAATGACTACTGATATTAATTGCAAAGCCAAGCAATCAACTAAAGTCTTGCATGGATTATGTGCATAACTCATTGAGAATCTCCAAGAAGTACGAAGAGAGTCTGTCATGGGCTGATTGTCTGTGTCCCCTCGAAGTTCATATGCTAAAACCCTTAGTGTGTCTAGGTTGTTAAAAGAGATTGCCATAGACTGGGTGCCTTATAGGAAACAAATTTATTTTTTGCAGTTCTAGCGACTGGGAAGTTCAAGGCGGATTCTGTGTC
>NW_022901879.1:0-225 GCF_012274545.1 Fukomys damarensis | reverse complement strand
AACCACATGATAGTTCATAGAAAAAGCTTAACTACATGCAAAGGAGTTGAAGTTATCCCCTCTATATTATCAGATCATAGTGCAATTAAACTGGAAATCAATAGCCTAAGAAACTGCAACAACTTCACAAAAACATGGAAATTAAATAACACTCTTCTGAAAAACCACTGGGTCACAGAGGAAATTAAAGAAGAAATTAGACAGTTTCTACAATTAAATGATAAT
>NW_022901878.1:0-421 GCF_012274545.1 Fukomys damarensis | reverse complement strand
GGGAGAAAGGAACCCTTCTCCATTGTTGGTGGGAGTACAGACTGGTGCAAGCACTATGGAAATAAATATGGAGATACCTCAAATAGCTTGGGCTAGAGGTTCCATTTGACCCATCCATTCCTCTGCTGGGTATCTTTCCCAAAGAACTAAAAGACTCATATCATAGAGAAGTATGAGCACCCATGTTTATAACAACACCATTTGTAATAGCTGAAACTTGGAAACAGCCCATTTGCCCATCCGTTGGAAACTGGATAAAGAAGATGTGGTTTTTCTATAAAATGGAATATTACTCAGCCATAAAGAACGAGAAAATTGGTTCATTCATAGGAAAATGGATACATATTGAAGATATACGCCTAAGTGAAATAAATAAGGCCCACATGTGTAAATACCGAATAGTCTGTCTGGTGTGAATAAC
>NW_022901877.1:0-232 GCF_012274545.1 Fukomys damarensis | reverse complement strand
CTACCTGGGTTAGCATTCATGGCAGCATTAGGGTTAGGCATAGGTTTTGGGTCAGGGATAGTGCAATAATTTCAGTACTTGAATATTGGGGTGTGTGTCTCATAGTTAATATCAGCATTCGATTTGGCTTTAGGGTTAGGAATAGGTTGGATTTTCAAATACCAATGTATGGGAACTTGGGAGTAAGGCTTAGGGTAAGGATTAGTGTGAGGTATGGTGTCTGGGACATGGG
>NW_022901876.1:0-207 GCF_012274545.1 Fukomys damarensis | reverse complement strand
AGAACCCCCGAGGACCTCCAGGCCTCGCATTTGGGGATGACTTCACAGCATTTTGGACTCTTGTCTCTTCCTTCTATTATTTTAAAGTACATGCTGACCCTGTCTCCCTCCCTCCCCCACCTTTCTTCCTGAGGAAATATAATAAAAGAATAAAAACTCGTTCATCTGGAAAAAACCACTGTGAGTCCAACTTTTACACGTAGGGAA
>NW_022901875.1:0-367 GCF_012274545.1 Fukomys damarensis | reverse complement strand
TAAAAGGAAAACTGCAGGGAAGGCATTTACTTTTGGATTTACTTTGAAGATGATCTTGTTGTGGTCTGCAGTTTAATAGCAAACCAAAGACACAGAGACAGTAGAGGTCTTGTCTGTAGTGCTGGCCCCCAAACCATCACCTACTACCCTGAGAAATGTTATTTCATGTTTTTAAATGCATCCCTGTGATCAAGCATTTCAAGCTAGGGATGTCTTCTCACACTAATTATCATCAGTTGCTCTTAAGGAATTATTTCTGTTTTTGTTTTCTGGGGATTTTTTGCTATTGTACAAGTTTTAAACAACTACTTTTAACAAATCCTCTATATTCCAGAGCATTTAACACATACTATGTTCATCTTTCCCC
>NW_022901874.1:0-682 GCF_012274545.1 Fukomys damarensis | reverse complement strand
TCCTGTTTTTTTTTTTTTTTTTGATAAGGTTGTCTAAGGGTTTTTCAATTTTGTTTATTCCTGTGGAGAATCAATTCTCTGATTCATTGAGTATTTATATCATTGTCTTAGTCTACATTGCATTGATTTCTTCTCTGATCTTCATAAGTTTTTCCCTTGTATGATCTTTGGGCTTGTGTTGCTCTTCTTTTTCTAGGAGCTGATAGTTCACCATGAGGTTATTGAAGCTCATTCTATTTTTCTAGTATGGGCATTTAAAGTGATAAATTTCTCTTGTAGAACTACTTTCATTGGGTCCCATAGATTCCTATATCTTGTATTGAAATTATTATTTAATTCTAGAAATTGTTTAATTTCTTATTTAATTTCCTCTGTCACCCATTGGTTGTTGAGGAGAGTGTTATTCAATTTCTATGCTTTGTGAAATTCTTGTGGTTTCTTATGCTTTTGACCACCAATTTAATTACACTAGGGTCTCATAATATACAGGAGATAACTTCAGTTCCTTTGCATTTACTTAAACTTCTTCTATGAGCATTTATGTGGTCTATTTTGGAGGATATCCTATGTGCAACTGAAATGAATGTGTATTCTGATTTTGTATAGTGGTGCACTCTGCAAACATCTTTTAAATCCTTTTGTTCAAAAATTTGGTTGAGTTCTAATGTTTTGTTGTTGATTT
>NW_022901873.1:0-1886 GCF_012274545.1 Fukomys damarensis | reverse complement strand
GGGATCAAATTCAGGACCTTGTGCTTTGAGAGGCAGGGGCGGGGCTACTGAGCCAAATCCCCGGCCCATGTGGTCAGAATTCTTCACCTGATGTCATACCCAGAGCCATTCCTAAAGTGTGCTCAAACATTGTTTCTGGACATATCTCTGGGGGTGCTTTTGATGAGATTAACATTTGAATATTTATAGTGCGTAAAGCAGATTTCCTTTGCCAATGTGAAGGAGCCTTGTCTAATTTGCTAGAGTCTGGGCCTTTAATAGCCCACCCTGGTCTAGGGTGTTGACTTCACTTTGACCTAGTCATAGGCATGTTAATACTAAGAGACACCCTATGGGATCTCCTCTATTCCAGACCTACTCTTCTTTACCTCTCTTGTGGACCAATAGTCCGTTTCCTCTTGGCAGCCAACAACAAATCAGCTAATAAGCCCTAAGTGGGGCTTTCGAAAGGTGATTGAATCGTGGAGGTGCTACAACTAAATATAATGTTAGGAGGTAGGGTATGGTTGGAAGAGACAGGTCACTGGAAAGTTATATCTTCCTCTCTGGTTTGAAGGTTGATTCAGAGGCCCAAAGTGTAAAGTAGCTGGGTGGTAATCTGAACTTCTAGATTAGTAGAACCGTTGTGTCACCAGCTGCAAATATTGCTCATGTAGAACTAAGCCTCCTAGATCAGCAGAAAATAAAGTTATGGAAACAGTAAGAAAAATGTTGCTTGGGTATCGTGAAGTGTAATAATAAAAGACATCATTTCCACTTTTACTACTTCAGTACCAGACCTGTGAATTCTGCCTACAGGAGAACCTGCACCATTTGTTGAGTGTTAATTCAGAGCACATTCAGAGTTCTTCAGAATCTTGATCCAGTTCCACAAGGTATTTCCACCTAGCTAGTCAGGTAGAAAAAAATTCAAACACAAAAATTGGATAAATATTAGACCCCATTTAGCAAGCTTTTAGATGTTTCATGATAAGAAATGAGTATCGTAAGTAGAATAGTCAAATGAAAACTTAACTGTATAGTAGAGCAGGGATTAGGGTATCAGATGAACCTTAAAGTTATCTTAGAGGGATAAAAGGCCAAGAAACATCCTTGACTTCAGTAAAAATATATGTATTTAAGCTGGATTAAAAGAGTGAACATATTAGGTATCAATGCCATTTTAAAATGGGTTACAGTCTTGCTTTAGTCTAATTCCTTTCTATTCCCCTACTACTCCCTTTTGGAATGAGACTGTCTGTGCCACTGTATCTTTGGATTACATAAATTGAATTTTTATTTCTATAGGGCTCATATCTAAGACTTTGCCTGTAGCTTCAGAGGAGACTTTAGAGATAAACTTTTGAGCAATGCTGCAAATATTAAGAATTGGTAACTCTTAAGATGGACTGGATACATTTTTCATAATAAGATGGACATGTACATTTAAAGGGTCAGAGGCAGAATGTTATCATAGAGACAAAATGCCCAACACAAGCCTCATGTGTTCAGAGGCAAGACTGTGGAAGATGAATAGATCATGGGTTATTCACATTACCAATTGGTTAAACCATTGATGCATTCATAGCTGAATGGGCTATGAGCTGCTAGAAGCTAGTTTAAGGAAGTCGATTGCTGGGGGCAATGTCTTTGAAGAGTGTGTATATTTTGAAGCTCTTCTTTGTTCTTACTGCTTCCTAACATACTTTGAGCAACTTTCCTTTTCTTTCTGAGCTTGGAGCCAGGCAAACCATAGTTTAAAATGGGCCAGATAACCTATGGCTCTGAAATCATGAATGAAAATAAACCTTTTCTCCTTTAAGCTCTTTGTCAGGAATGTTGTTTGAGCAATGCAAAGATGACCAGTACAAAAGCATGCAAGATAAAAATTCTATTTAAAATCCAAA
>NW_022901872.1:0-270 GCF_012274545.1 Fukomys damarensis | reverse complement strand
TGGAAAATTAAGTAGAGCTCTCAAAGACATTGGCATAGGAAAAGACTATGAACAAATCCTCAGTAGCATGAGAACTTGCACTAAGAATCAACAAATGGGATCTCATCCTATTAAAAAGCTTCTGCAATGCAAGAGAAACCACCAAGAGAGCTAAGAGACAACCTACATCATGGGAAAAAAATTTACCAGCTACTCCTCAGACAAAGAACTATAATTTAGAATATATATAAAATTCAAAAAAATAGGGCCGGGGATTTAGCTCAGCCCTAA
>NW_022901871.1:0-209 GCF_012274545.1 Fukomys damarensis | reverse complement strand
GCACAGATTAGTCCATGTGAGAGCCTCTTTTCATTTGATCATTCTGAATATGCAGGACTAAATTAGTCAACTCTGTGAAGATACATGTGTTTCGAGATGTACATTTGTTTGGTTATGTTTACCGAAACCCATTCTGTGTTACTCTTTTTATTTATGTATGTCCTCGTTCTGTCACGGTTCTATTATGATCTTTGAAAGATGCTAATTTT
>NW_022901870.1:0-574 GCF_012274545.1 Fukomys damarensis | reverse complement strand
CAATTGAATACTATTCAAGCCTAAAAAATAAAAATATCCTGTCATTTTCATCTGCATTAACAAATTCTAGTTTTCATTAAAAGATTAACTCAAAATCAATCAAGAACCTAAAAATATAACAACCCTAGTAGAGAATTTAAGGGAAAATATCCATAACATCATATTTAGCAATGATTTCTTGAATATGACATTAAAAGACTGGCAACAAAAGAAAAACTAGACCTACAAAATTTTTAAATATTGAAAATCAAAAGGCAGTATCAACAGACTAAAAAGCCAACTCACAGAATAGAAAAGAATATGTGAAAATCATATATGTAATAAGGAGTTGCTGTTTAGAATTATATAGAAAACTCCTAAAACTATAAAATAAATTTACAAAAATCCAATCCAAAGCAGTGTCAAGAACTTGAGGAGAGATTTCTCTAAAGAACACCTACAAATGGCCAACAAGAACATCAAAAGATTCTAACCATCACTCATTATTGGGGAATTGGAAATCAAACAAGACACCCACTCACATGACTGCTCCCAACAGACTATGACAGGCTCAGGAGATGCATTACAGAAATCT
>NW_022901869.1:0-887 GCF_012274545.1 Fukomys damarensis | reverse complement strand
TTTGAGGAGTAGCTGGTAAAAATTTTTCAAACACTGTAGGTTGCCTCTTAGCTCTGTTGGTGGCTTCTCTTGAGGTGCAGAAGCCTTTTAATAAGATGAGGACCCAGTTGTTGATCCTCTGTGCCAGTTCCTGTGCTATTGAAGATTTGTTCATAAAGTCATTTCCTATGCCAATATCTTCAAGAGTTCTACCTATCTTCCAGGAAGTTTAGTGTTTATGTTTTAATATTTAGATCTTTAATCCACTTAGATTTTAGTTCAGTGCATAGTGAACTATTAATAGGGGTCTTTGACAAGTTGAAATCCAATTTTTCCAGCACCAATTAAAGAGGCTATCTTTCCTTCAGTGAGGATGGTTGGCTCCTTTGTAAAAAATGAGGTAGCTGAGTATGTCTGGAGTTGTTTCTGCATCTTCTAAACTATTTCACTCATCCTCAGGTCTGTTTCTTTGCCAGTACCATGCTTTTTCTCACAGTGGCTTTGTAGTGTAGCTTCAAGTTGGGAATTGTGATACCCCTGCCGTGTATCTGTTGCCTAGAATTGCTTTTGCTATTGAAGGTCTCTTCTTATTCCACATGCATTTTTGGATTATTTTCTTCCTAACCAAGAAAAGCGGATGTCTTTCCATCTTCTTAAATCCTCTTCAATTTCTTTTTTCAGAGTGCTGTAGTTCTCAATGTAGAGGTCTTTTGCTTCCTTTGTTAGATTGATTCCTAGGTATTTCATTTTTTGGATGCTATTGTGAAAGGGATTATTTCTCTAATTTCACTCTCAAGTCTGTTACTTGTGTACAAGGTGACTACTGATTTTTGAGTATTTACCTTGTATCCAGCTACTCTACTGAATCTGTCAATTAAGTCTAGATGTCTTTTGGAAGTTTTTTTTTT
>NW_022901868.1:0-203 GCF_012274545.1 Fukomys damarensis | reverse complement strand
TAAATCAACACAAAAAATAATAAACAGCATTCCTGTACCCCAATAATAATGCACACTGAGAAAAAAATTACAAAAGGAATACCATTCACAATATTATTAAGAAAAGCTGCTTGGGGGGGCTGGGAATTTAGTTCAGTGGTTCCACCGCCTACCTCACAAGTGCAAGGTCCCAAGTTGGATCCCTGCTCAAAAAAAAAAAAAAA
>NW_022901867.1:0-237 GCF_012274545.1 Fukomys damarensis | reverse complement strand
TCTGGTTTTCTCTTTACATCTGCAGGGCAGGCAGGAGGTGGATGATCCTCCCCATTTAACAGCCAACAGGACCAGGGCTCTGATGACAAACTCAGTCCCCTCAGGATGTCAATCAAGCCATCAGGGCTGAGGTCCCTATGAACACTTGGTTTTTGCTCTCTATAACCACAAACTCCCAGTTCAGCCGATCCTGAGCCAACACCAGGCGTTGTTTTTAAGTGAGCTCCTCCCTCCCCA
>NW_022901866.1:0-251 GCF_012274545.1 Fukomys damarensis | reverse complement strand
TTAGTGGGTAAACTAGGTACCTAAATTTGCATTTGCAAATGAGTTCTTACTACTTTTACTGCACTTCTGAATATAGAAGGGCATAAATATTTACTGAAATTAAAAGAACAGAGTATTATTTTAAAAGGCATGCCTTTGATTTGTTATATCATTCGTTGATATTATTTAGCATTTTGTTAAAATTTTATTTGAATCCAAGTCTGGAATTTCCTTAACTGCAAATATTTTAAGACTGTTTCACTCAGCGATTT
>NW_022901865.1:0-219 GCF_012274545.1 Fukomys damarensis | reverse complement strand
CACATAGCAAACAGAATGGGAATTTGGAAGAGAGATAGAAGGAATGGAGGGAGCTGCCATTGTCAGCTTGGTGGGCAGGCACATAGTAGCAAAGCAGGAAGGGGCATTTCTTAGATTCCAGAGAGAAGAAAAGGAGTACTGCTTCAAAAAGTATAAAAAAGTCTACCGAAGATATCGGACTTTACCAAAAACAGGACTGCGAAGAGGTCTGCAAGAGGG
>NW_022901864.1:0-286 GCF_012274545.1 Fukomys damarensis | reverse complement strand
TGGGATCTGCGATTTCTTCCTGAAATGTTCTATTCAGCACACTTCTGTCTTGCCTTCTAAAAAGCGCGAGTTGGTAGAAACAAGGAAAGTCTCCATGAGCTGATTTTTAAGGACACTAAGAGGTCATTATTTTAAAAACACATGGTTGTCTTATATCTCATTGTTACAGAAAATGCCCTGCCAATTAAACTATGAATCATGGGTCCTTGACAGGAGGCAACTACTCAACACAGATGCTGAGATGGGCAAACAGTACGTTACGATCAATGACAATTGGTTATAATTG
>NW_022901863.1:0-277 GCF_012274545.1 Fukomys damarensis | reverse complement strand
CTTTCAATAATACCTTTCAATCTAAATGGCCTCAACTTTCCAATTAAAAGACACAGACTGTCAGAGTAGAGCAAAATAGAATCCAACAGTCTGTTGCATTCAAGAAACTCAGCCTAAAGACTAAAAATCAAAGGATGTAAAATAATATTCAATGCATTAGGACCTTGAAAACAAGCAGGGGTAGCAATTTTATTCTTAGACAAGGTATCTTCATAGTTATTTCACATACAAAAGTGGAAGGGGATGGGCCTTTTCTAGATCTTCCTTTTTATAAAAG
>NW_022901862.1:0-348 GCF_012274545.1 Fukomys damarensis | reverse complement strand
TAGAGGCACAGGGGTTGGAAGATGTTGTCCACATAGCATAAAAGTCCAAATAGAAGGGAGTAAGGAATACGTTTAAGAGATATTTTGTCCATCAGGGTGGCTACAGACAGTAACAATACATTATATGTTTGAAAATTGCTAAGAGAGTAGATTTGGAGACTTCTCATGAAGGAATTAATCATAATATGAATGAGAAGAGGAGCAAAGGTGGAGGAAAGAGGAGGAAGAGGGAGGGAAAAGCAGGATGAGGAAGGGGAAGAGGAAGATGAGGAGGAAGAAGAGGAGGATGTGAAAAATCCACATGTTAAGTGGTTTCATTTAGTCACTTTAAAGTGTACACATATTTCA
>NW_022901861.1:0-482 GCF_012274545.1 Fukomys damarensis | reverse complement strand
TTTAACTGTGCTCAAAGAAACAGTCCCAAGGAGTGTTAACAGGATTTCTCTTCACTTAGCACACAGGAGAGTCCTGAGCCCTTCCTGAGATAAGACAAAGGAAGGGAACAGAGAGGTGGAAAGTTCAGCTTGAAGTCTAGCAGAGCCATGGCCTCCCCACTCCCTCCCACAGCAAATGCTCCTGAAGCAGAGATGCTGAAGGTAAAGATCTCCAGGTTATAAGAAAGTAAAGGAGGTGAAGAGTGAGGTCATAGGCTTAGTGGTTAAAAGACATTGTGAGTTACAGAATCAGACTTTCACGCAGAGCCCTGGCTATTCTTTGCACTGACGGCTTCATGATGGCTTACAAGGGCAGGCAGACTGGAGCCACGGGCTCGCCTCAGTCAAGTGTCCTGGGCACAGTCAGAGGACTTCATTTTACTTTCAGGGAGGAGCCTGTGGATGTTCTGTGAGTGATACAAAGGGGAGAGTGGAGTCTTTCT
>NW_022901860.1:0-217 GCF_012274545.1 Fukomys damarensis | reverse complement strand
AATGGATTAGAGCTTTTAAAAGGAGACCTTGGGAAATTATCTCTTTTGCCTTGTGAGGGCCCAGTGAAGAAGTTTGTTTATGAGCAAGGAAGAAAGCCCTTCTCAGGCACTGAATCTGCTAAAGCTTGATTTTGGTCTTCCTAGAATCAAGAATTCAGAGAAATAAAAGTTTTCAAGCCACCCATTTTGTGGTATTTTTAAGACAGCAGCCCAGATG
>NW_022901859.1:0-226 GCF_012274545.1 Fukomys damarensis | reverse complement strand
TAAGTTCTCTTTGGACAATGCTATTATTGTCCCAAGGCAAATCACCCAGATCATATTGAAGGTTCGGTTGAAAGGAGTTTTACTTTTAATTCTCCGGGTTTGCTGATGTTTCATTTCTACTGCTCCTCTGGGCTGTTGTTTGGTCCAGGCTTGAGGTGGTTGTGATGGATCCATGTCAGGTGTCCTGCAACCTTCACAGCCAGAGGAGTAGACAGGACAACTGGAA
>NW_022901858.1:0-240 GCF_012274545.1 Fukomys damarensis | reverse complement strand
ATCTGTCTCCTACCTCCTGAGGCACTCAGAGCAAAGTGCTGGGAGGGGCCTGCAGAGCACAGGCCAGGATGATGCTGACCCACTGGGCCACATTGGGGAGCTATGCCTTGGGCTCTTGTGGGCCAGGGAAAGCTAGAGCAGCTGCCTGCAGGGCACAGCCCAGCCCTAGGCCTGTCCCCGACGTAGCCGTGCTAGGCAGATCCTGGGCCAGTCTGGGCTGCTCCACCTTTGCCAGGTCAC
>NW_022901857.1:0-320 GCF_012274545.1 Fukomys damarensis | reverse complement strand
AATTAGAATTCAACTTGGGGCTCATGACTGTGCTATAATCTCTGGAGGCTCTAGCAGTATTATGGGTGAATAGTATTTGTCAAAAATGATACACATACGTGATTAAAACTTCAGTACGTGTTTAAAATTTTTTAAATGCATTATAATAAAAGACACATTGTCATTAATCTCCCTCAAAATACTTATCCTTGCTTCGATCAAACTTATACCATTTTTTGAAGTAGTTCTGGAATGGTTCTGGCAGTTTTGTTTTGTGACTTTAGTTGTACTACAGTCACGACTGCCTTGATGTGCAAGCATTTGGATTCATGGTCATTTTG
>NW_022901856.1:5164-6185 GCF_012274545.1 Fukomys damarensis | reverse complement strand
GAGCCGCTGATCCGCTGGCCAGAAAAGAACAGGAAAAGTGGAAGTCAAGAGGAGCTGATCGCAAGCAGTGAAGTAAATCTGAACAGAGAAATTTTAAAGAGGAGAAGAAAAGGTAAAAGTTGAAAGCAGCTAGCGCAAGGATCTCAGGGACCCCGGGACAGAGAGAAAGGAGTTCTTTAACTCTTCATCAGGAAGTTAAAACATAATGCTAGGAAAGTAACAGATTCATTTATTCATCACCTATTGCGTTCAATTGTAAGTCTTTTTAACTTTTTTTTAATCTTTGATGAATGGAATGTTTAGTGTATTGACTGCTTATACTCACAAGGAGCCCATGGAGTTGGTTTTTGGCTTTGATTTTGGAGCTGCTTTAATAATCTCCATGTCTCACAGAAAGAAATTAAAGCTCACAGAGGCTAAATCCGTAACTTGCCTAAGGCCACACTGCTGAGGAAGGCTGGTAAGTCCCAGGATTTGATCTGGGTTCTGTTCTTAAAGCGTGATCTCTTATCCATCAAGCTGTCCACAACAGATTAAAAGGCTTTTGGAGCCAAAGAAAAGAGACGGTTTGTGTTTAACTGAGTCTGGTGAAATTCAAGGTAAAAAATGACTAAAACAAGGAAGGGGACAAAAATTTCTAAGGCCAGTGACAAGAAGCTGCATTCGATGAACTCAGGACACAAGGAGAAGGAATAAAATGAGGCTGAACAGAGGGGCCTCACCTGGCTGTGGGACCGGCTGATGTCCAGTCCTGAGACGCCATGAAACACATAAACGGCGCCCCGGTCCTCCTCCTCTCCAGGAGCCCCGATGGCCACGTCTGTCAGCTTGTCCCCATTCACGTCCCCCAGCACTGTCAGGGCTGCCCCAAAGCGGCCCCAGGGATGGCCCTGCTCCCCACGGAGAAGAGCCTCACACTGCCACCTGCTCCGCTGCGGAGGAACACAGTGCCACGCCCAGGGAGGCGCCTCCTCCCCTCAGCAGACCCCACCCAGCCCGATCCCATCAGCCACTCACCCCC